>NC_056457.1:28017313-28054813 GCF_018296145.1 Oncorhynchus tshawytscha | reverse complement strand
CCAAAAAGTTATATTTTGGTTTCATCTGTCCATATGACATTCTCCCAATCTTCTTCTGGATCATCCAAATGCTCTCTAGCAAACTTCAGACGGGTCTGGACATGTACTGGCACTGCAGGATTTGAGTCCCTGGCGGCGTAGTGTGTTACTGATAGTAGGCTTTGTTACTTTGGTCACAGCTCTCTGCCTGTCATTCACTAGGTCCCCCCGTGTGGTTCTGGGATTTTTGCTCACCGTTCTTGTGATCATTTTGACCCCACGGGGTGAGATCTTGCGTGGAGCCCCAGATCGAGGGAGATTATCAGTGGTCTTGTATGTCTTCCATTTCCTAATAATTGCTCCCACAGTTGATTTCTTCAAACCAAGCTGCTTACCTATTGCAGATTCAGTCTTCCCAGCCTGGTGCAGGTCTACAATTTTGTTTCTGGTGTCCTTTGACAGCTCTTTGGTCTTGGCCATAGTGGAGTTTGGAGTGTGACTGTTTGAGGTTGTGAACAGGTGTCTTTTATACTGATAAGTTCAAACAGGTGCCATTAATACAGGTAACGAGTGCAGGACAGAGGAGCCTCTTAAAGAAGAAGTTACAGGTCTGTGAGAGCCAGAAATCTTGCTTGTTTATAGGTGACCAAATACTTATTTTCCACCATAATTTGCAAATAAATTCATTAAAAATTCTACAATGTGATTTTCTGGATTTTTATTTTCTCATTTTGTCTGTCATAGTTGAAGTGTACCTATGATGAAAATTACAGGCCTCTCTCATCTTTTTAAGTGGGAGAACAGGCACAATTGGTGGCTGACTAAATACTTTTTTGCCCCACTGTGTATATATACAGTTGAAGTTGGAAGTTTACATGCACTTAGGTTGGAGTCATTAAAACAAGTTTTTCAACCACTCCACACATTTCTTGTTAACAAACTATAGTTTTGGCAAGTCGGTTAGGACATCTACTTTGTGCATGACACAAGTCATTTTTCCAACAATTGTTTACAGACAGATTATTTCACTTAGAATTCACTATATCACAATTCCAGTGGGTCAGAAGTTTACATACACTAATTTGACTGTGCCTTTAAACAGATTGTAAAATTCCCGAAAATAATGTCATGGCATTAGAAGCTTCTGATAGGCTAATTGACATAATTTGAGTCAATTGGAGGTGTACCTGCGGAAGTATTTCAAGGCCTACCTTCAAACTCAGTACCTCTTTGCTTGACATCATGGGAAAGTCAAAAGAAATCAGCCAAGACCTCAGAAAAACAATTGTCTGGTTCATCCTTGGGAGCAATTTCCAAAAGCCTGAATTTACCACTTTCATCTGTACAAACAATAGTATGAAAGTATAAACACCATGGAACCACGCAGCTGTCATACCGCTCAGGAAGGAGATACGTTCTGTCTCTTAGAGGTGAACGCACTTTGGTGCGAAAAATGCAAATCAATCCCAGAACAACAGCAAAGGACCTTGTGAAGATGCTGGAGGAAACAGGTACAAAAGTATCTAAATCCACAGTAAAACGAGTCCTATATCGGCATAACCTGAGAGGCCGCTCAGCAAGGAAGAAACCACTGCTCCAAAACCACCATATAAAAGCCAGACTACAGTTTGCTGCACATGGGGACAAAGATCATACTTTTTGGAGAAATGTCCTCTGGTCTGATGAAACAAAAATAGAACTGTTTGGCCATAATGACCATCGTTTGGAGGAAAAAGGGGGAGGCTTGCAAGCCGAAGAACACCATCCCGACTGTGAAGCACAGGGGTGGCATCACCATGTTGTGGGGGTGCTTTACTGCAGGAGGGACCGGTGCACTTCACAAAATAGATGGCATCATTTTTACTAGGATTAAATATCAGGAATTGTGAAAAACTGAGTTTCAATGTATTTGGCTAAGGTGTATGTAAACTTCTGACTTCAACTGTATATATATATATTTATATGTGTGTTTGTGATAGAGAGAGAAAAGGATAGAGGAGAGGGAGATTTGAAGAACAAACACCATTTTAAATACAACCCATATTTATTTACATTTATTTACTTAAATTTTTTCCCCTTTTGTACTACTATTTGCACATAATATGCCATTTGAAATGTTTTTATTCTTTTAGAATTGTTGTGAGTGTAATGTTTACTGTTTACTTTTTATTGTTTTTTTTCCTTTTGTTTATTATCAGTTTCACTTGCTTTGGCAACGTTAACCTATGTTTCCCATGACAATAAAGCCGAGCTGTAGTCGATGAACAGCATTCTCACATAGGTATTCCTCTTGTCCAGATGGGTTAGGGCAGTGTGCAGTGTGGTTGAGATTGCATCGTCTGTGGACCTATTTGGGCGGTAAGCAAATTGGAGTGGGTCTAGGGTGTCAGGTAGGGTGGAGGTTATATGGTCCTTGACTAGTCTCTCAAAGCACTTCATGATGACGGAAGTGAGTGCTACGGGGCGGTAGTCGTTTAGCTCAGTTACCTTAGCTTTCTTGGGAACAGGAACAATGGTGGCCCTCTTGAAGCATGTGGTAACAACAGACTGGGATAGGGATCGATTGAATATGTCCGTAAACACACCAGCCAGCTGGTCTGCGCATGCTCTGAGGGCCCGGCTGGCGATGCCGTCTGGGCCTGCAGCCTTGCGAGGGTTGACACGTTTAAATGTTTTCCTCACGTCGGCTGCAGTGAAGGAGAGTCCGCATGTTTTAGTTGCGGGCAGTGTCAGTGGCACTGTATTGTCCTCAAAGCGGGCAAAAAAGTTATTTAGTCTGCCTGGGAGCAAGACATCCTGGTCCGTGACGGTGCTGGTTTTCTTTTTGTAATCCGTGATTGACTGTAGACCCTGCCACATACCTCTTGTGTCTGAGCCGTTGAATTGAGATTCTACTTTGTCTCTATACTGACGCTTAGCTTGTTTAATAGCCTTGCGGAGGGAATAGCTGCACTGTTTGTATTCAGTCATGTTTCCAGTCACCTTGCCCTGATTAAAAGCAGTGGTTCAGGCTTTCAGTTTCACGCGAATGCTGCCATCAATCCACGGTTTCTGGTTTGGGAATGTTTTAATCGTTGCTATGGGAACGACATCTTCAACGCACGTTCTAATGAACTCGCTCACCGAATCAGCGTATTCGTCAATGTTGTTGTCTGACGCAATACGGAACATATCCCAGTCCACGTGATGGAAGCAGTCTTGGAGTGTGGAATCAGATTGGTCGGACCAGCGTTGAACAGACCTCAGCGCGGGAGCTTCTTGCTTTAGTTTCTGTCTGTAGGCAGGGATCAACAAAATGGAGTCGTGGTCAGCTTTTCCGAAAGGGGGGCGGGGCAGGGCAGGGCCTTATATGCGTCGCGGAAGTTGGAATAGCAATGATCCAAGGTTTTTCCAGCCCTGGTTGCGCAATCGATATGCTGATAAAATTTAGGGAGTCTTGTTTTCAGATTAGCCTTGTTAAAATCCCCAGCTACAATGAATGCAGCCTCCGGATATATGGATTCCAGTTTGCAAAGAGTCAAATAAAGTTCGTTCAGAGCCATCGATGTGTCTGCTTGGGGGGGAATATATACGGCTGTGATTATAATCGAAGAGAATTCCCTTGGTAGATAATGCGGTCTACATTTGATTGTGAGGAATTCTAAATCAGGTGAACAGAAGGACTTGAGTTCCTGTATGTTGTTGTGGCCACACCACGTCACGTTAACCATAAAGCATACGCCCCCGCCCCTCTTCTTACCAGAAAGATGTTTGTTTCTGTCGGCGCGATGCGTAGAGAAACCAGCTGGCTGCACCGTCTCCGATAGCGTCTCTCCTGTGAGCCATGTTTCTGTGAAGCAAAGAACGTTACAGTCTCTGATGTCCCTCTGGAATGCTACCCTTGCTCGGATTTCATCAACCTTGTTGTCAAGAGACTGGACATTGGCGAGGAGAATGCTAGGGAGTGGTGCACGATGTGCCCGTCTCCGGAGTCTGACCAGAAGACCGCCTCGTTTCCCTCTTTTACGGAGTCGTTTTTTGGGGTCGCCGGCTGGGATCCATTCCGTTGTCCTGGGTGAAAGGCAGAACACAGGATCCGCTTCGCGAAAGTCATATTCTTGGTCGTACTGATGGTGAGTTGATGCTGCTCTTATGTTCAGTAGTTCTTCTCGACTGTATGTAATGAAACCTAAGATGACCTGGGGTACTAATGTAAGAAATAACACGTAAAAAAAACAAAAAACTGCATAGTTTCCTAGGAACGCAAAGCGAGGCGGCCATCTCTGTCAGCGCCGGAGAGAGGGGGGGGCTGGGGGAGAGAGAGCGAGGGGGGAGAGAGAATCAGCGAGAGAGAGAGAGAGAGGGCTCAGAGGGGGAGAGGAATCAGAGAGAGGGGGAGTCAGAGAGGGGGCTGGGGGAGAGAGAGGAGGGGGAGAGAGAATCAGAGAGAGAGATAGAGAGTCAGAGAGGGGGGCTGGGGGAGAGGAATCAGAGGGGGAGAGAAGAGAGAGAGAGAAAGAGAGTCAGAGAGGGGGCTGGGGGAGAGAGAGCGAGGGGGGAATCAGAGAGAGATCAGAGAGGGGAGGGGGAGAGAGAGGGAGGGGATAGAGGAGAGAGAGTCAGAGGGAGGGCTGGGGGGGGGAGAGCGAGGGGGAGAGAGAATCAGAAAGAGAGAGAGTCAGAGAGGGAGGTCTGGGGGAGAGAGAGCGAGGGGGAGAGAGAATCAGAGAGAGAGAGAGAGAGTCAGAGAGGGGGCGGGGGAGAGAGAATCAGAGAGAGAGAGAGAGAGAGAGAGAGAATCAGAGAGAGAGAAAGAGAATCAGAGAGAGAGAGAGAGAGAGTCAGAGAGATAGAGAGAGAGAATCAGAGAGGGAGGTGAAGAAATTTAATGGTTCCTAACATGGTCTTGTTTTTTGGGGGGTTAGAAGGACACATTGTCACTCTGTTAGGGTCCATGTAGCCTGCAGTTAAATTCCAGACCCCTTCACCTGCTACATTGTTGGAGTGTGTGTGTGTTCTGTGTGTGTGTGTGTGTGTGTGCGTGTGCATGTGTGTGTGTGTGTGTGTGTGTGTGTGTGTGTGTGTGTGTGTGTGTGTGTGTATGTGTGTGTGTGTGTGTGTGTGTGTGTGTGTGTGTGCGCGCAGGCAGGTCACTCTAGATCAACTGCGAAAATCGGCATCCATCCAGGTAAGCAGTGCAAAACTGTGTGTGTGAGAGAGAGAGAGAGAGAGGCCCTCTAAATACACATATTAGACAAGACTTCTAATGGGGGTGATGAGTCCATATGCACTTTAATAGGCAGCTGTCCCCAAGAGCTACCCACCTCCCCTCTCCCCTCTCTCTCTCCCCCTCTCTCTCTCTCTCACCCTCCTCTCTCTCTCCCCCCTCTCTATCCCCCTCTCACTCTCCCCCTCTCTCTCTCTCCATCTCACTGTCTCTTTCTCACCCTCTCTATCTCTGTGTCCCTCTCACTGTCTCTTTCTCTCTCCCTCTCTCTGTCTTTCTCTCTCCCTCTCTCTCTCTATCTCTGTGTTCACGTCTCTCTCTCTCTCTCTCTCTCTCTCTCTCTCTCTCTCTCTCTCTCTGTCTTTCTCTCTCCCTCTCTCTGTCTTTCTCTCTCCCTCTCTCTCTCTATCTCTGTGTTCCTATCTCTCTCTCTCTCTGTGTGTGTGTGTGTGTGTTGTGTGTGTTCTCTCTCTCTCTCTCTCTCTCTCTCTCTCTCCCCTCCTTTTTCCTATCCCTCTATCCACTCCCCTCATCCCCCTGTCTCTCCTTGCCCCTTCTTTTCTCTCCCCTAGGTGTTGATAGCTATGATATGATTAGATCAATGTTGCTGGCGGCAGCTGGCCGACTCTGTGAGGTAGAACTATTTTGGTGATAGATTGATGTTGTTCTTGGCACACTGCTGTCATGTCGTTGGCATTTTGCATGAAATACACAGAGGCAACAAGAAAAGACAGATGAACATGCACATACACACAGACACACAGACACTCAATCTCAAACACACACACACGCATAATGATATCAGACTTATCAGGCCAAACACAGGGGTTTCCTTCTCTTCTATGCAGGGGGCTTGTTACTTCATGCAGATTTTTGGTTCATGACCAAAACAGGGATGAAGTGCCTGCTGTTGCCATGTTGGAATAACCTGTGTGTGTATTGTGTGTGTGTGTGTGTGTGTGTGTGTGTGTGTGTGTGTGTGTGTGTGTGTGTGTGTGTGTGTGTGTGTGTGTGTGTGTGTGTGTGTGTGCTAATCCTGTTGAAACATCTGTTGGCTGCCCCCTGCAACTGGTGTCTTATACACACACACACACGGACACACACAGCTGTTACATCCTCAGTCATCCTTGGGTAATTAGTTTCTTGGACAGCAGAAGATAAATAGAGAGCCATCTGGTGGTAATCATGTTTTACACTTTACAGAACATTCCGTTTCCAGTAGTTACTCTAGGTTTTTTATGAGTTACTCTAGGTTCCTAGTAGTTACTCTGGGTTTGTAGTAGTTACTATAGGTTTCCTGTAGTTACTCTAGGTCCTTAGTAGTTACTGTAGGTTTGTATTAGTTACTCTAGGTTTGTAGTAGTTACTCCGGATTTGTAGTAGTTACTCTAGGTTTCTAGTAGTTACTCTGGGTTTGTAGTTGCTACTCTAGGTTTGTAGCAGTTACTCTAGGTTCCTAGTAGTTACTCTGGGTTTGTAGTTGCTACTCTAGGTTTGTAGTAGTTATTCTAGGTTTGTAGTAGTTACTCTAGGTTTCTAGTAGTTGTTACTCTAAGTCTGTAGTCGTTACTCTAGGTTTGTAGTAGTTACTCTAGGTTTCTAGTAGTTGTTACTCTAAGTCTGTAGTCGTTACTCTAGGTTTGTAGTAGTTACTATAGTTTTGTAGTAGTTACTGTAGATTTGTATTAGTTACTCTAAGTTTCTAGTAGTTACTCTAGGTTTCTAGTAGTTACTACTCTGGGTTTGTAGTAGTTACTCTAGGTTTCCAGTAGTTACTCTAGGTTTGTAGTAGTTACTCTAGGTTTCTAGTAGTTACTACTCTAGGTTTCTAGTAGTTACTACTCTAGGTTCCTAGTAGTTACTGTAGGTTCCTAGTATTTACTCTAGGTTTCTAGTAGTTACTACTCTAGGTTCCTAGTAGTTACTCTAGGTGTCTAGTAGTTACTCCAGGTTTCTAGTTGCTACTCTAGGTTTCTAGTAGTTACTACTCTAGGTTTCTAGTAGTTACTCTAGGTTTCTAGTTACTACTCTAGGTTTCTAGTAGTTACTCTAGGTTTCTAGTAGTTACTCTAGGTTTCTAGTTACTACTCTAGGTTTCTAGTAGTTACTACTCTAGGTTTCTAATAGTTACTACTCTAGGTTTCTAGTTGCTACTCTAGGTTTCTAGTTGCTACTCTAGGTTTCTAGTAGTTACTACTCTAGGTTTCTAGTAGTTACTCTAGGTTTCTAGTAGTTACTCTAGGTTTCTAGTTACTACTCTAGGTTTCTAGTAGTTACTCTAGGTTTCTAGTAGTTACTCTAGGTTTCTAGTAGTTACTCTAGGTTTCTAGTTGCTACTCTAGGTTTCTGGTAGTTACTCCATGTTTCTAGTAGCTACTCCAGGTAGCTAGGTAGCTACTAAATTAACATCTATTAATTTTATTCTCTGGATGTTTGAATCCTGTGTTAAAGGTGTTCAACAAGTAATTAGCTAGCAAAGTATGTTCATGTATTAGATTGGATTTATTGAGAGTGACACACAATAAATTGGCGTCATTAGCACTAAAGGCTAACGGGCTCATTAACTGATGGAAATTACCTGTTACCTGCCTGAAGAAGTAGAGTGTTTAAGAGTGTGTGTAATCTCAGCATGGCTGTGTTCTCCTGCAGTAGATTTCGGATGATCTGTCTAAGGTGTTTAAGCTTTATATTGATGAATTGCACTTGTGATTTCATGAAAATTTCATGAATATTTATAGTAATTTAATTTGATTTTGCTGCTCTGCAATTTCACCGAAAGTTGTCGAGGCTGGACGCTAGTGTTTTAAGAAGTGGGACAGTGTTTTTTATTTTTTAAATTTTATTTCACCTTAATTTAACCAGGTAGGCTAGTTGAGAACAAATTCTCATTTTCAACTGAGACCTGGCCAAGATAAAGCATAGCAGTGTGACACAAACAACAACAGTGTAACACATGGAATAAACAAACATTCAGTCAATAAAACAATAGAAAAAAGTCTATATACAGTGTGTGTAAATGAGGTAAGATAAGGGATGTGAGACAATAAATAGGCCATAGTGGTGAAATAATTACAGTTTAGCAATTAAACACTGGAGTGATAGAGACTGGAGGGATACATGTGCAGAAGATGAATGTGCAAGTAGAGATACTGGGGTGCAAAGGAGCAAAAAAATAAATTAAATAACAGTATGGGGATGAGGTAGTTGGATGGGGTATTTACATATGGGCTATGTACAGGTGCAGTGATCTGTGAGCTGCTCTGACAGCTGGTGCTTAAAGTTAGTGAGGGAGATATGAGTCTCCAGCTTCTGTGATTTTTGCATTTCGTTCTAGTCATTGGCACCAGAGAACTGGAATTCCTCCAAAGGAGGAATTGGCTTTGGGCGTGACCAGTGAAATATACCTGCTGGAGCGCGTGCTACAGGTGGGTGCTGCTATGGTGACCAGTGAGTTGAGATAAGGTGGGACTTTACCTTGCAAAGACTTATAGATGACCTGGAGCCAGTGGGTTTGGTGACGAACATGAAGCGAGGGCCAGCCAACGAGAGCGTACAGGTTGCGGTGGTGGGTAGTATATGTGGCTTTGGTGACAAAACGGATGGCACTGTGATAGACTGCATCCAATTTGCTGAGTAGAGTGTTGGAAGCTATTTTGTAAATGACATCGCCAAAGTCAAGGATCGGTAGGATAGTCAGTTTTACGAGGGTATGTTTGGCAGCATGAGTGAAGGATGCTTTGTTGCCAAATAGGATGCCGATTCAAGATTTAATTTTGGATTGGAGATGCTTAGTGTGAGTCTGGAAGGAGAGTTTACAGTCTAGCCAGACATCTAGGTATTTGTATATGTCCACATATTCTAAGTCAGAACCGTCCAGCATCACTACTCTGGACGGTTCTGAATTAGAATATGTGGTGGGCAGGCAGGTGCTGGTAGCGATCAGTTGAAGAGCATGCATTTAGTTTTACTTGCATTTAAGAGCAGTTGGAGGCCGCGGAAGGAGAGTTGTATGGCATTGAAGCTCGTCTGGAGGGTTGTAAACACAGTGTCCAAAGAAGGGCCAGAGGTATACAGAATGGTGTCGTCTGCGTAGAGGTGTATCAGAGAATCACCAGCAGAAGAGCGACATCATTGATATATACAGAGAAAAGAGTCGGCCCGAGAATTGAACCCTGTAGCACCCCCATAGAGGCTGCCAGAGGTCCGGACAACAAACCCTCCGATTTGACACACGGAATTCTGTGAGAAGTAGTTGGTGAACCAGGCAATGCAGTTATTTGAGAAACCAAGGCTATTGAGTCTGCCGATAAGAATGTGGTGATTGACAGAGTCGAAAGCCTTGGCCAGGTGGATGAAGACGGCTGCACAGTATTGTGTTATCAATGGAGGTTATGATATTGTTTAGGACCTTGAGCGTGGCTGAGGTGTACCCATGACCAGCTCGGAAACCAGATTGCATAGCGGAGAAGGTATGGTGGGATTCGAGGTGGTCGGTGATCTATTTGTTAACTTGGCTTTCTAAAACCTTAGAAAGGCAGGGTAGGATGGATATAGGTCTATAGCAGTTTGGGTCTAGAGTGTCTCCCCCTTTGAAGAGGGGGATGACCACGGCAGCTTTCCAATCTTTGGGGATCTCAGACGACACGAAAGAGAGGTTGAACAGGCTAGTATAGGGGTTGCAACAATTTCGGCTGATAATTTTAGAAAGAGAGTGTCCAGATTGTCTCTCTGATAGAGAGAAAAGGGAGAGAGAAAGAGAAAGGGGAGAGAGAGAGGGTGAGAGAGAGAAAAGGGAGAGAGAGAGAGGGTGAGAGAGAGAGAGAAGAGAGAGAAAAGGGGAGAGAAGAGAGAAAAGAGAGAGAGAGAAAAGAGAGAGAGAGAAAAAGGGAGAGAGGGAGAGAGAAAAGGAGAGAGAAAGAGAGAGGGTGAGAGAGAGAGAGGGTGAGAGAGAGAGAGAGAGAGAGAGAGAGAGGGGGAGTGAGAGAGAGAGAGAGGGTGAGAGAGGATGTGGAAGATGAGAGAGAGAGAGAGAGAAAAGAAGGAGAGAGAGAAAAGGGAGAGAGGGTGTGAGAGAGAAAGAGAAGAGAGAGGGAGAGGGTGAGAGGGGGGAGAGAGAGGGTGAGTGAGAGAGAAGGTGAGAGAGAGGGGGAGAGAGAGAGAGGTGAGAGAGAGAGAAAGGGGGAGAGACAGAGAGGGGGAGAGAGAAAAGGGAGAGAAAGAGAGAGTGTGAGAGAGAGAGAGGGGGAGAGAGAGATAGAGAGAGAGAGAGAGAGAGAGGGTGAGAGAGGATGTGGAAGATGAGAGAGAAAGAGAGAGAGAGAAAAGGCAGAGGGCGAGAGAGGGTGAGAGAGAGAAAGGGAGAGAGAGAGAGAAAAGGGAGAGAGAGAGAAAAGGGTGAGAGAGAGAGAGAAAGGGAGAGAGAGAGCGAGAGAGATAGAGAAAAGGGAGAGAGAGAGGGTGAGAGAGAGAAGGGAGAGGGTGAGTGAGAGAGAGAAAAGGGAGAGAGAGAGAAAAGAGAGAGAGATGGTGAGAGAGAGAGGGAGAGAGAGAGAGATAGAGAGAGAAAGAGAAAGGGGAGAGAGAAAGAGGGTGATAGAGATAAAAGCGAGAGAGAGAGAGAGAAAATGGAGAGAGAGAGAGGGTGAGAGAGAGAGAGAGAAAATGGAGAGAGAGCGAGAGAGAAAAGAGAGAGAGAGAAAGGGGAGAGAGAGAAAAAAACAGGAGAGAGAGAGAAAGAAAAGGGAGAGAGAGAGAGAGAAAAGGGAGAGTGAGCGAGAGGGTGAGAGAGAGAAAGGGGAGAGAGAGAAAGGGGAGAGAGAGATGGTGAGAGAGAGAGAGAGAAGGGAGAGAGAGAGGGTGCGTGAGAGAGAGAAAAGGGAGAGAGAGAGAGAAAGGAGAGAGAGAGGGAGAGAGAGAGAGAGAGAGAGATAGAAAAGGGAGAGAGAAAGAGAAAGGGGTGAGAGAGAGAAAAGTGAGAGAGAGAGAGAGAGAAAAGGGAGAGAGAGAGAGGGTGAGAGAGAGAGAGAGAGAGAGTAAAGGGAGAGAGAGCGAGAGAAAAGGGAGAGAGAGAGAGAGAAAAGAGAGAGAGAGAAAGGGGAGAGAGAGAGAGAAAAAGGGAGAGAGAGAGAGAGAAAAGGGAGCGAGAGAGAGAGAAAAGGGAGAGAGGAGAGAGGGTGAGAGAGAGAGAGAAAAAGGGAGAGAGAGAGAAGAGAGAGAGAGAGAGAGAGAGGGTGAGAGGGGGAGAGAGTGTGTGAGTGAGAGAGAAGGTGAGAGAGAGAGAGTGAGAGGGGGAGAGAGAGAGAGATGGTGAGAGAGAGAGAAAGGGGGAGAGACAGAGAGGGAGAGAGAGAGAAAAAGGGGGAGAGAGAGAGAGGGGGGAGAGAGAGGGGGGATAGGAAGAGAGAGGGTAAGAGAGAGGTTGAGAGAGAGAAAGGGGAGAGAGAGATAGGGTGAGCGAGAGAGAGGGTGAGAGAGAGAGAAAAGGGAGAGAGAGAGTAGAGAGAGAGTAGACAAACAGTAGACATTTCACCCTGGTAGGGTGAGGCCGGGTGCTGCAGACTGTTCTAGTGCCCTCGCCAATTCGTTTATATATACGCTGAAGAGGGTGGAGCTTAAGCTGCATCCCTGTCTCACCCCACGGCCTGTGGGAAGAAATGTGTGTGTTTTTTGCTGTCACCATCGTCGTATGAGTGAGACCAAGGTGAATAGAGTTCCACATATTTTTTATGAACTGAAACTCACCAAAACAAAACAACAAACAACCAAACGAACCGTGAAGCTACTAGTGTGCACACAGGCACCTAACTGTAGACAAGATCCCACACCATAGAGTGGGAAAGGGCTGCCTTAATATGATCCCCAATCAGAGACAACGATTAGCAGCTGTCTCTGATTGGGAACCATATCAGGCCAACATAGACATACAAAACCCCTAGACATACAAAAACACTAGACATACAAAAAACCCTAGACATACAAACACCTAGAGTACCCACCCTAGTCACACCCTGACCTAATATAATAATAATAAAATATATAGAAAACAGAGATATCTAAGGTCAGGGTGTGACATTAACCGCATACTTGTTGTTTGTGTTCATGGACTTTATCTTGTCGTATGTTTTTCCCCCAAAACCACTTTCCAAGAATAGCAGACCCTCATGCCAAATTGAGTCCAAGGCTTTTTCGAAATCAACAAAGCATGGGAAAACATTGCCTTTGTTTTGTTTTGTTTGTTTGTCAATTAGGGTGTGCAGGGTGAATACATAGTCTGTTGTACGGTAATTTGGTAAAAGCCAATTTGACATTTGCTCAGTACATTGTTTTCACTGAGGAGATGTACGAGCTTTCTATTAATGAGAATTTTCAAAAGGTTGCTGTTGACGCATATCCCACAGTAGTTATTGTGGTCAAATTTGGCTCCACTTTTGTGGATTGAGGTGATCAGTCCTTGGTTCCAAGTATTGGGGAAGATGCCAGAACTAAGGATGATGTTGAAGAGTTGTAGTATAGCCAATTGGAAATTGTTGTCTGTTTATTTGATCATTTCATTGAGGATACCATCAACACCACAGGCCTTTTTGGGTTGGAGGGTTTTTATTTTGTCCTGTAGTTCTTCAAGGTAAATGGAGAATCCAGTGGGTTCTGGTAGTATTTAATAGTTGATTATAAGATTTGTATTTGATCATATAAATGTTTTTGCTGTTTGTTCTTTCTTATAGAGTCAAATAGATTGGAGAAGTGGTTTATACACACATCTCCGTTTTGGATAGATAACTTTGTGTTGTTGTCTGTTTAGTGTTTTCCTATTTTCCCAGAAGTGGTTTGAGTCTATGGATTCTTCAATTGCATTGAGCTGATTTCTGACAAGCTGTTCCTTCTTTTTCCGTAGTGTATTTCTGTATTGTTTTAGTGATTCACCATAGTGAAGGCATAGACTCAGGTTTTCTGGGTGTCTATGTTTTTGGTTGGACAGGTTTCTCAATTTCTTTGTTAGATTTTTGCATTCTTCATCAAACCATTTGTCATTGTTGTTCATTTTCTTCGGTTTTCTATTTGGGATTTTTAGATTTGATATGGAAGCTGAGAGGCCAAATATACTGTTTAGGTTTTCTACTGCCAAGTTTCCGCCTTCACTAGTACAGTGAAATGTTTTTTCCAAGATGGATTGAATTTGTTGTTGCCTAATTGTTTTTTGGTTGGTTTCCAAACTACATTCCTTCTATATATAGCATTTCTTAACATTACTAAATTCTTTGGCTTTGATGCCTCATGATTGAGTGTTGCTCATTTCAAGTGGACTGTGATTTTGCTGTGGTCTGATAGGGATGTCAGTGGCTTGACTGTGAACACTCTGAGAGACTCTGGGTTGAGATCAGTAATAAAGTAGTCTACAGTACTACTGCCAAGAGATGAGTTATAGGTGTACCTACCATAGGAGTCCCCTCGAAGCCTACCATTGACTATGTACATACCCAGCGTGCGACAGAGCTGCAGGAGTTGTGACCCGTTTTTGTTGATTATGTTGTCATAGTTGAGCCTAGAGGGGCATATGGGGGAGGGAATGCTGTCACCTCCAAGCAGGTGTTTGTCCCCCTGTGTGCTGAGGGTGTCAGGTTCATGTCCGGTTCGTGTCCGGTTTAGGTCGCCAGAGACTAGTAGATGTCCCTGGGCCTAGAATTGATTGATTTCCCCCTCCAGGATGGAGAAGCTGTCTTCATTAAAGTATGGGGATTCTAGTGGGGGGATATAGGTAGCACACTTTTCTCTGTTAAGATTTCCATTTGAATTTCTAGCCAAATGTAAAATGTTCCTGTTTTGATTAATTTAATGGAATGAGTAAGGTCTGCTCTACATCAAATTATCCCCCCTGAGTCCCTGCCCTGTTTCACACATGGTAGTTTGGTGGATGGGACCACCAGCTCTCTGTAACCTAGAGGGCAACCAGTGGATCCGTCTCCTCTATACCAAGTTTCTTGTAGGATGACAATGTCTGTATTTACAGACACAGGCCTTGGATATTCCAGGGTGGGATAGTGAAGGCTTTGTGTTCCATAAAGTGTCCAATGTTGTTGGTCGTGGTATTTGGCCTCAAGCCAGTAAGTGTGAGCAGAGCCTGCTGAGCATCTAGTACATGCCATTGGCTTGGGCTAGTTTAAGAGTGGTTGCTGGGCCTGTTTGCCCACTCACGGCCTGGGCATATGTGTGACTTCCATGTTGAGGCCCTCTTTGCGGGGGTGGGGTGTATGGGGTGGCCAGGAGGGGCATAGGTCTGATCTGAGGGGGCCTAAATGGGGTGTGGGCATGGTTTACTTGGGGTTGTTGATTGGTGGGGATGTGTATGTGTATGTGGCTGGTGGTGTTGTGGTCTGGATGTAGGTCCTCTCGGCGTGAGTCCTCTATGTGTAGGTCCAGGGGGGGGCTGCAGGTCTGGGAGAGTGTCTCAATATTCTGGGCGGGGTGTCTATTGATCTGTTGCTCCTGTGTGAGGTGTTGGGGCTGCGTTTGAGAGCGGTGTCCTTTAGAGTTCAGGAGAAGAAGGGCGCTGCTGCCTTGTATAGGTGGACCTGGTCATAGAGGCTGTTCAAATCCAGGGTGGAGTGGTGGGCGGACCTGGTCATATAGGCTGTTCAAGTCCAGGGTGGAGTGGTGGGCCAGGAAAACATTTGGTTTTGAGGCACAGTCACGGGAAATACTTGAGTTTACCCGCTGTATTGTGGCAGGGTGGAAGTCTTTTTGTGGTAGCAGGGTGGAGATCACCACTTGTGTATTGGGGAAAGTAGAGGAAGCTTTTTCAATCACTCCCTTCAGTGCTGTGGCCACCCTTTCCTGCAGTGCTCTCAGGTCGTTTGTGCCTGTGTGTATTATTATGTGTCTAGGTGAAACTAGTTGGTCCTCAGACAGAAGCTCTAGGGCAGGCTGGGTGTTTGGACACCAGAGTTTAGACACTGCGTTTGGGAAAAAGTTATTCTTCTTGTATATATTTCCCCATTGCAGTCCATAAGGAGTACAATCTGTGTCTTGTGTATGTCCTCAGTGAGTGTGGGGAGGTTGTCAGGAGGGCTATCAGGGTGGCTGACAAGGGGGGATGCTCAGAGGGGGTGAGATCCTCTGGGCTTGGGGTTCATCATTTGTCTGTTCTGCTGTGATGTTGAGGCTATGGTCAGGGTCATGTTGTGGACTGTTCTGCTGTGGTGTCAAGACTTTTGTCGGGAGCTGAGGTGGGCTGTTCTGCTGGCTTCTCTGCAGGGGTGGCCACCTCTCTAGTGGGTTGTTCCCTGTCACACGCCATCCCCCTCAACCTCTCCTCCAGCAGTCTGATCCTCTCCTCTTGTGCTCTGTTCTTCTCCTGCTCTTGCTTTTTTATATTGTTGAAGTTGTCTCACCACTGTCCAGAGTGCAGATATGTCTCTTTCTACCTCCAGCTCTCCGGGTCTGGTTAAGGGGTGTTGTTGTACTGGACTGTTGTCTGGGTCTGGTTAAGGGGTGTTGTTGTGCTGGACTGTTGTCTGGGTCTGTGCTGACTGGAATGTAATCACCTGCTGTTCCAGCTCCACCTGCCTTACCTTCAGCTGGGTAGATGTATCCTTTCATTTCAATGAGGGGGTGGTACTCTGTGCTGGGAGGTTGACTTTCCACTTTGGGTTGCTCATCTGTGGGGTTATATAATGAAGAGGTCTGGACTAACCCGTTCGGGGTGTGGGTGTCTTTCTCAGAGGCGAGCTTCTCCTGCTGGGCTAAATATTTGATTGGGGTTGCCCTGTACAAATACTGTTCCAGACTTATAGAGATTTATATTAGCTGACTCAGAGTCCTCGTTGTCAAGTATCCTGAGTTTCCACCCCTCGTTAACACCCCCTCTCTTAACAATGGGGTAGTGTGCCAATATAGCACTGTGCCATGCCAGGGGCTGGTTAGCGGGACATGTTCCGGATCGCATCGGACAATAACATTGATGTATACACTGATTCGGTGAGCGAGTTTATTAGCAAGTGCATCGATGATGTGGTAACCACGGTGAATATTAAAACCTTCCCCAACCAGAAACCGTGGATTGATGGCAGCATTCATGTAACGGCTGTTGGAAGGAGTGGAGGACCAAAGCACAGCGTGGTACGTGTTCATGTTTATTTATTGAACTGAACACTAAATACAAAAATAACAAGAGAATAAATTAAACCGAAACAGTCCCGTAAGGTGCAAACACTGATACGGAAAACAACTACCCACAAGACACAGGTGGGAAAGGGCTACCTAAGTATGGTTCTCAATCCTAGACAACGATCGACAGCTGTCCCTGATTGAGAACCATACCCGGCCAAAACAAAGAAATACAAACACATAGAAAAAGAACATAGAATGCCCAAATCACACCCTGACCAACTCAAAAATAGAGACATAAAGAGCTCTCTACGGTCAGGTCGTGTCTCTGATTGAGATCCATACTTAGGTAGCCTTTTCCCATCTGTGTATTGTGGGTAGTTGCTGTCCGTATCAGTGTTTGCACCTTATGGGACTGTTTCGGTTTAATTTATTCTCTTGTTATTTTTGTATTTAGTGTTCAGTTCAAAAAAGCTCGAGACCCTGGGTCTCGACCCCGCCCTGTGCAACTGGGTCCTGGACTTTCTGACGGGCCGCCCCCAGGTGGTGAGGGTATGAATAAGGGAATTTATATGTTTAAAGTAATGACTAAAGAATTCCACCCTGAAACATAGTTATTAGATTATGTAACATCTATAAGAATAATTAGACTAACGTAATTATTAGACTATGTAAAGTAAAATGAATTAGAGTGATAGACTAAAGTCCAGTAAGGTTTGGTGAAGACAGGTTAAGGGAGAGAAATCAGTGTGTGACTAAGAAAACACAGAGGACAATTGAACTATACATGACCTGACCTGGTTAGAACTCTGAAAAACTTATGAAAGGAAAGAGACCCTGTCAAGGTCCCTCTAATCTCGGGAGGGAGGGAACGGTATGGAACTGCCAGCTTGGTAGTGATAAACGAGGAATGTGGACTGTGGGGAAAGATACATCCCACCTACTGTTTGTGTGTCTGTGTGTGCGTGTAATCCCCCTACTGTTTGGGGGTCTGTGTGTGAGTGTAAAGTAGGTGGAGAGGTGAACGTACTCTGAATAAACCTTACGGACCTTTTGCAGAAGCTGAGTCTTTGCCTAATTATTATTAAACCCAGGGTCTTACAAACCTCTGGGATTGGTCAAAGCTGTTGGGGCAAGGAGTTCCCCTCAGGGAACTGACTATTTTCCCTCCCATTAGGTCAAAGTTCACAGCAAATGGTCCATTACACTTTCTACTGAATGAGGACATCTAGTGGAAGGCGTAGGGAGTGCTTCCAGATCCAGATCTTGTCGGGAAAGGAGGGGGCGATGACGTCAAAGTTGCCCCAACTTTCAGAATTTCACTTCTTGTTTGGAAGATTGCCTGCCCTATGAGTTCTGTTATACTCACAGACATAATTCAAACAGTTTTAGAAACTTCAGAGGGTTTTCTATCCAATAGTAATAATAATATGCATATATTAGCAATCTAGGACAGAGTTTGATGCAGTTCACAATGGGCACACAATTCATCCAAAGTGAAAATACTGCCCCCTATCCTCAACAAGTTTTAACCTCACACTCAACAAAACAAAGGAGATGATCGTGGACTTCAGGAAACAGCAGAGGCAGCACCCCCTTATCCACATTGACAGGAAAGTAGTGGAGAAGGTGGAAAGTTTTAATTTCCTCGGCGTACACATCATGGACAAACTGAAATGGTCCACCCACACAGACAGCGTGGTGAAAAAGGCGCAACATCGCCTCTTCAACCTCAGGAGGCTGAACAAATTTGGCTTGTCTCCAAAAACACTCGCAAGCCTCTACAGATGCACAATCGAGAGTATCCTGTCTGGCTGTATCACCGCCTGGTTCGGCAACTGCTCCGCCCACAACCGTAAGGCTCTCCAGAGGGTAGTGAGGTCTGCACAACGAGAGCATCCTGTCGGGCTGTATCACCGTCTGCAGGACACCTACACCACCCGATGTCACAGGAAGACCATAAAGATCATCAAGGACATCAACCACCCGAGCCACTGCCTGTTCACCCCGTTATCATCCAGAAGGCGAGGTCAGTACAGGGTGCATAACAGCTGGGACCGAGAGGATGAAAAACAGATTCTATCTCAAGGCCATCAGACTGTTAAACATCCATCACTAACATTGAGAGGCTGCTGCCAACATACAGACTCAACTCTCTGGCCACTTTAATAATTGATCAGTTGATGTAATAAATGTATCACTAGTCACTTAAACAATGCCACTTTATATAATGTTTACATTACTCATCTCATATGTATATACTGTACTCTATACCATCTACTGCATCTTGCCTATGCCGTTCGGCCATCGCTCATCCATATATTTATATGTACATATTCTTAATCATTCCTTTACACTTGTGTGTATAAGGTAGTTGTTGTGAAATTGTTAGATTACTTGTTAGATATTACTGCATGGTCGGAACTAGAAGCACAAGCATTTCTTTACACTTGCATTAACGTCTGCTAACCATGTGTATGTGACCAATACAATTTGATTTGATTTGGAAGATGAGGTTGCTGATGTTCCCATTTTTATAATAGTCAGCAAAAAGTGTCTCTTGATTTTGCATAAGGAGCTTCATTTTGTGATATTTTCTTGCCTTATCATTCTTTACATGCACAGGGTACTGTATTTTAATTGCCTCTGAACAGCTGGAGGCAGCTTCTAAGGCCTCTCCATTTGGTTGAAGTAGACTGTTCCACTCTCCTGCCATTGTTGGGCTAAAGGGCTTTGACACCTCTCACTTGACACGTCAGTGCTAATTAAAGTTGTATCAAGCTTGGCAGCATTAATTTAGCATTCAGTCCTTATAAAGTAATGTAATGCATTTTTGTTCTTGGCTTTTGGAAATAAAATTTTGCTTCAGACTAAACATTACTCACTCATTTCCAGGTTGGATGGTGTTTTCAGATTTCTCTTGTTTTCCAGAGCATTTGCTGTATAGCATTGGAATAATAATCTTTGGTAGTTGTAAGCCTTCCAGGTTATTCCGTAATTCGGTCCAAAATCAGGTTCTAGGTTTTGAGTTTTGATTTGGAGTGGAGGGTAGTATCCTGTATATGTCCTGGTGACATAGTGAAGGTTATGTTGTAGAGGGTAGCATCCATATGTTCCTGACAAAAAATCTAAGTTTATCTAACTATGAATCTATCTTTTTTAAGAACATGCTAAAAAATGCAGGAGGTCATCTGATCATGACCTCTCTCTCTCTCTCTCTCCCCTCTCCCCTTTCTCTATTTTCTCTCTCTCTACTATCTCCCCTCTCACTCTCTCCTCTCTCCCCTTTCTCTCTCCTATCTCCCCTCTTCTCTCTCCTCTCTCCCCTTTCTCTCTCCTATCTCCCCTCTCACTCTCTCCTCTCTCCCCTTTCTCTATTCCTCCCTCTCTCTCTCAGTTGATAGCTGTGTAATATAGACAGATAGCTGTGTAATATAGACAGATAGCTGTGTAATATAGACAGATAGCTGTGTAATATAGACAGATAGCTGTGTAATATAGACAGATAGCTGTGTAATATAGACAGATAGCTGTGTAATATAGACAGATAGCTGTGTAATATAGACAGATAGCTGTGTAATATAGACAGATAGCTGTGTAATATAGACAGATAGCTGTGTAATATAGACAGATAGCTGTGTAATATAGACAGATAGATAGACTGTGTAATATAGACAGATAGCTGTGTAATATAGATAGATAGCTGTGTAATATAAACAGATAGCTGTGTAATATAGACAGGTAGCTGTGTAATATAAACAGATAGCTGTGTAATATAGACAGATAGCTGTGTAATATAGACAGATAGCTGTGTAATATAGACAGATAGCTGTGTAATATAGACAGATAGCTGTGTAATATAGATAGATAGCTGTGTAATATAGACAGATAGCTGTGTAATATAGACAGATAGCTGTGTAATATAGACAGGTAGCTGTGTAATATAGACAGATAGCTGTGTAATATAGACAGATAGCTGTGTAATATAGACAGATAGCTGTGTAATATAGACAGGTAGCTGTGTAATATAGACAGATAGCTGTGTAATATAGACAGATAGCTGTGTAATATAGACAGACAGTGTGTGCCTGTGAATCAGACTCTGCCAGTATTGTCAATCAATCAAATGTATTAATAGAGCCCTTTTGAACAACAGCAGGTGTCACAAAGTGCTTCTACAGAAATCGAGCCTCTCTATTGTCTCTCTACCATAGTGATGGTGTCGTATATCAGATTGGGACGTTGGCTTTTAATATGTCACGTCAGAGACCATACAGTCTGTTTCTAGCTTATTACACATTCCACACCACCATGTTCCTCAACATTGTTTCTCAACCTTTCATTAAACCAGGAATCGGCCAGCTTTGGCCCATGTTCCTAGGGGGATCGCTCACGTTATAATTAGCACTTGAGACGTGACTAAATCAGTGTGAACTCTGAACTATGACAGCTCTGCAGCCATGTTAATTAAAGTTTAGACAATGGTCTACGTGTCTTCCTCCTGGTGGAGCTCATGATAGGCTCTATCGACAACCTACCCACAGCAGAAGGAGATGAGACCAGGGCTGTGTCCTCTCCACTGGATTAAACGTGTGTGTGTGTGTGTGTGTGTGTGTGTGTGTGTGTGTGTGTGTGTGTGTGTGTGTGTGTGTGTGTGTGTGTGTGTGTGTGTGTGTGTGTGTGTGTGTGTGTGTGTGTGTGTGTGTGTGTGTGTGTGTGTGTGTGTGTGTGTGTGTGTGTGTGTGTAATACAGCTTCATTAAAAACTAGATGTCTTCCCACGCACACACCAAGCTGGCTATGAATGGAAACACACTGTTTATAACCCATCTCTACTCAATAACAACACTGTTTATAACCCATCTCTACTCAATAACAACACTGTTTATAACCCATCTCTAATCAATAACAACACTGTTTATAACCCATCTCTACTCAATAACAACACTGTTTATAACCCATCTCTACTCAATAACAACACTGTTTATAACCCATCTCTACTCAATAACAACACTGTTTATAACCCATCTCTACTCAATAACAACACTGTTTATAACCCATCTCTACTCAATAACAACACAATAACAACACTGTTTATAACCCATCTCTACTCAATAATAAACACTGTTTATAACCCATCTCTACTCAATAACAACACTGTTTATAACCCATCTCTACTCAATAACAACACTGTTTATAACCCATCTTTATACACCCATCTCTACTCAATAACAACACTGTTTATAAATCTCTACTCAATAACAACACTGTTTATTCTCTACTCAATAACAACACTGTTTATAACCCATCTCTACTCAATAACCACACTGTTTATAACCCATCTCTACTCAATAACAACACTGTTTATAACCCATCTCTACTCAATAACAACACTGTTTATAACCCATCTCTACTCAATAACAACACTGTTTATAACCCATCTCTACTCAATAACAACACTGTTTATAACCCATCTCTACTCAATAACAACACTGTTTATAACCCATCTCTACTCAATAACAACACTGTTTATAACCCATCTCTACTCAATAACAACTGTTTATAACTGTTTATAACCCATCTCTGTTTATAACCCATCTCAATACTCAATAACCACACTGTTTATAACCCATCTCTACTCAATAACAACACTGTTTATAACCCATCTCTACTCAATAACAACACTGTTTATAACCCATCTCTACTCAATAACAACACTGTTTATAACCCATCTCTACTCAATAACAACACTGTTTATAACCCATCTCTACTCAATCAATAACAACACTGTTTATAACCCATCTCTACTCAATAACAACACTGTTTATAACCCATCTCTACTCAATAACAACACTGTTTATAACCCATCTCTACTCAATAACAACACTGTTTATAACCCATCTCATCTAACAACACTGTTTATAACCCATCTCTCAATAACAACACTGTTTATAACCCATCTCTACTCAATAACAACACTGTTTATAACCCCATCAATCTGTTTATAACCCATCTCTACTCAATAACAACACTGTTTATAACCCATCTCTACTCACTGTTTATAACAATAACACTGTTTATAACCCATCTCTACTCAATAACAACACTGTTTATAACCCATCTCTACTCAATTTATAACCCATCTATCAATAACCACATCTGTTTATAACCCATCTCTACTCAATAACAACACTGTTTATAACCCATCTCTACTCAATAACAACACTGTTTATAACCCATCTCTACTCAATAACAACACTGTTTATAACCCATCTCTACTCAATAACAACACTGTTTATAACCCATCTCTACTCAATAACAACACTGTTTATAACCCATCTCTACTCAATAACAACACTGTTTATTTATAACCCATCTCTACTCAATAACAACACTGTTTATAACCCATCTCTACTCAATAACAACACTGTTTATAACATCCATCTCTACAACACTGTTTATAACATCTCTACACTGTTTATAACCCATCTCTACTCAATAACAACACTGTTTATAACCCATCTCTCTCACTGTTTATACAACAATAACATCTCTACAATAACAACACTGTTTATAACCCATCTCTACTCAATAACAACACTGTTTATAACCCATCTCTACTCAATAACAACACTGTTTATAATAACCCATCTCTACTCAATAACAACACTGTTTATAACCCATCTCTACTCAATAACAACACTGTTTATAACCCATCTCTACTCAATAACAACACTGTTTATAACCCATCTCTACTCAATAACAACACTGTTTATAACCCATCTCTACTCAATAACTGTTTATAACCCATCTCTACTCAATAACAACACTGTTTATAACCCATCTCTACTCAATAACAACACTGTTTATAACCCATCTCTACTCAATAACAACACTGTTTATAACCCATCTCTACTGTTTATAATAACAACACTGTTTATAACCCATCTCTACTCAATAACAACACTGTTTATAACCCATCTCTACTCAATAACAACACTGTTTATAACCCATCTCTACTCAATAACCACACTGTTTATAACCCATCTCTACTCAATAACAACACTGTTTATAACCCATCTCTACTCAATAACAACACTGTTTATAACCCATCTCTACTCAATAACAACACTGTTTATAACCCATCTCTACTCAATAACAACACTGTTTATAACCCATCTCTACTCAATAACAACACTGTTTATAACCCATCTCTACTCAATAACAACACTGTTTATAACCCATCTCTACTCAATAACAACACTGTTTATAACCCATCTCTACTGTTTATAACCCATCTCTACTCAATAACAACACTGTTTATAACCCATCTCTACTCAATAACAACACTGTTTATAACCCATCTCTACTCAATAACAACACTGTTTATAACCCATCTCTAACAACACTCAATAACAACACTGTTTATAACCCATCTCTACTCAATAACAACACTGTTTATAACCCATCTGTTTATAACCCATCTCTACTCAATAACAACACTGTTTATAACCCATCTCTACTCAATAACAACACTGTTTATAACCCATCTCTACTCAATAACAACACTGTTTATAACCCATCTCTACTCAATAACAACACTGTTTTTATAACCCATCTCTACTCAATAACAACACTGTTTATAACACTGTTTATAACCCATCTCCATCTAACAACACTGTTTATAACCCATCTCTACTCAATAACAACACTGTTTATAACCCATCTCTACTCAATAACAACACTGTTTATAACCCATCTCTACTCAATAACAACACTGTTTATAACCCATCTCTACTCAATAACAACACTGTTTATAACCCATCTCTACTCAATAACAACACTGTTTATAACCCATCTCTACTCAATAACAATAACAACACTGTTTATAACCCATCTCTACTCAATAACAACACTGTTTATAACCCATCTCTACTCAATAACAACACTGTTTATAACCCATCTCTACTCAATAACAACACTGTTTATAACCCATCTCTACTCAATAACAACACTGTTTATAACCCATCTCTACTCAATAACAATAAACACTGTTTATAACCCATCTCTACTCAATAACAACACTGTTTATAACCCATCTCTACTCAATAACAACACTGTTTATAACCCATCTCTACTCAATAACAACACTGTTTATAACCCATCTCTACTCAATAACAACACTGTTTATAACCCATCTCTACTCAATAACAACACTGTTTATAACCCATCTCTACTCAATAACAACACTGTTTATAACCCATCTCTACTCAATAACAACACTGTTTATAACCCATCTCTACTCAATAACAACAATAACAACACTGTTTATAACCCATCTCTACTCAATAACAACACTGTTTATAACCCATCTCTACTCAATAACAACACTGTTTATAACCCATCTCTACTCAATAACAACACTGTTTATAACCCATCTCTACTCAATAACAACACTGTTTATAACCCATCTCTACTCAATAACAACACTGTTTATAACCCATCTCTACTCAATAACAACACTGTTTATAACCCATCTCTACTGTAACAACACTGTTTATATCTCTACTCAATAACAACACTGTTTATAATCTCTACTCAATAACAACACTGTTTATAACCCATCTCTACTCAATAACAACACTGTTTATAACCCATCTCTACTCAATAACAACACTGTTTATAACCCATCTCTACTCAATAACAACACTGTTTATAACCCATCTCTACTCAATAACAACACTGTTTATAACCCATCTCTACTCAATAACAACACTGTTTATAACCCATCTCTACTCAATAACAACACTGTTTATAACCCATCTCTACTCAATAACAACACTGTTTATAACCCATCTCTACTCAATAACAACACTGTTTATAACCCATCTCTACTCAATAACAACACTGTTTATAACCCATCTCTACTCACACTGTTTATAACCCATCTCTACTCAATAACAACACTGTTTATAACCCATCTCTACTCAATAACAACACTGTTTATAACCCATCTCTACTCAATAACAACACTGTTTATAACCCATCTCTACTCAATAACAACACTGTTTATAACCCATCTCTACTCAATAACAACACTGTTTATAACCCATCTCTACTAACAACACTGTTTATAACAACACTGTTTATAACCCATCTCTACTCAATAACAACACTGTTTATAACCCATCTCTACTCAATAACAACACTGTTTATAACCCATCTCTCTTTATAACAACACTGTTTATAACCCATCTCTACTCAATAACAACACTGTTTATAACCCATCTCTACTCAATAACAACACTGTTTATAACCCATCTCTACTCAATAATAACAACACTGTTTATATCTCTACTCAAACCCATCTCTACTCAATAACAACACTGTTTATAACCCATCTCTACTCAATAACACTGTTTATAAACACTGTTTATAACCCATCTCTACTCAATAACAACACTGTTTATAACCCATCTCTACTCAATAACAACACTGTTTATAACCCATCTCTACTCAATAACAACACTGTTTATAACCCATCTCTACTCAATAACAACACTGTTTATAACCCATCTCTACTCAATAACAACACTGTTTATAACCCATCTCTACTCAATAACAACACTGTTTATAACCCATCTCTACTCAATAACAACACTGTTTATAACCCATCTCTACTCAATAACAACACTGTTTATAACCCATCTCTACTCAATAACAACACTGTTTATAACCCATCTCTACTCAATAACAACACTGTTTATAACCCATCTCTACTCAATAACAACACTGTTTATAACCCATCTCTACTCAATAACAACACTGTTTATAACCCATCTCTACTCAATAACAACACTAACAACACTGTTTATAACCCATCTCTACTCAATAACAACACTGTTTATAACCCATCTCTACTCAATAACAACACTGTTTATAACCCATCTCTACTCAATAACAACACTGTTTATAACCCATCTCTACTCAATAACCACACTGTTTATAACCCATCTCTACTCAATAACAACACTGTTTATAACCCATCTCTACTCACAACACTGTTTATAACCAATAACACTGTTTATAACCCATCTCTACTCAATAACAACACTGTTTATAACCCATCTCTACTCAATAACAACACTGTTTATAACCCATCTCTACTCAATAACAACACTGTTTATAACCCATCTCTACTCAATAACAACACTGTTTATAACCCATCTCTACTCAATAACAACACTGTTTATAACCCATCTCACTCTCACTGTTTATAACCCATCTCTACTCACACTGTTTATAACCCAACACTGTTTATAACCCATCTCTACTCAATAACAACACTGTTTATAACCCATCTCTACTCAATAACAACACTGTTTATAACATCCATCTAACAACACTATCTCAATAACAACACTGTTTATAACCCATCTCTTATAACAACACTGTTTATAACCCATCTCTACTCAATAACAACACTGTTTATAACCCATCTCTACTCAATAACAACACTGTTTATAACCCATCTCTACTCAATAACAACACTGTTTATAACCCATCTCTACTCAATAACAACACTGTTTATAACCCATCTCTACTCAATAACAACACTGTTGCATAGGAATGATAGAGCATTTGAATAATCAAATGTGAGCGTTTGAATATGAATAAGGTTTGAGGTTGATCAGGTTGATGAATCAGCATATTTAAACATTTACATGTACTGTACATTTTAATAATTCAGCAGACGCTCTCATCCAGAGTGACTTACAGTTAGTGAGTACATATTTTCATTCGTAAATGATCAAAACAAGGTGTCAGACTTATTTCTGATTAATCCCAATAATATACTTGAGGTGAATTGATATCAGAGTTTAAATCAGGCAGAACTAACGTGTTGGTTGACAGCGAGACCATCGTCCATCTATGGGTCTGTATTCTACTGTATAATATGCAGGGTTGGCATGGTTACTTTCCAAATGTAATCCATTACAGCTACTAGTTACATGTCCAAAATTGTAATCACTAACGTAACTTTTGGATTACCCAAAGTCAGTAACGTAATCTGATTACATTCAGTTACTTTTAGATTACTTTCCCCTTAAGCGGCATTATAAGAAGAGCAAAATGCATGTTAAAAATTGAACGACATCTATTGCAGGATAAATCCATGTTAAAGTTTACATAGCTGGCCTTTTAGCGCATTTTACACTGGCTGTCCACTGGTTTCAAAAACAATGATTAATAGGCAGCTCAAACTTCTGTAATTCAACCATTATTGAGTTGAAATACACATTTAGATTTGTGAACAACCCTCCACAACAACCCCAATCCGTAAAGCACAAATAGCTAAATGAGAGAGCAGCGGTGTGATTCACATCAATGTGCTATGTAGATATCAATAATAAGTGGTATCTGTAGACTACACCCCTGCTGTCATCATTACCTCCAAGCGTTTATTCAAGTTGGATCATCTTTGGATGCCGACAGCAGTCGCACCATTGGAAGACACAGCTTGGACTGTAACCTATAAAAGCCTAGTCCTGCTCTTTTCCCACAATCCATCAAACACATTTGATGTGTCATCATAGTGGTCTCTGACTTGTGGTCAGACTCACTCAGGTGGAACAAATTTAAACTTGCGCCTTTTTTTTAAACGCTGATTTGAATGTCATTGAGTAAAACAGTGTCAAAGATTTTTTTCCGCAAACATCCTTTCTGAATTTAAAAGTGATCCTCGAAGTAATCATCTAGTTTCTCAAAAGTGTCTGTAATCTGATTACAATATTTTTGCTGGTAACGTAACGGATTACAGTTACAGTTTTTTGTAATCCCTAACATGTAATTGGTTACTCCCAACCCTGATAATATGTATGTTTGCTATTCAGAGAGCAGAGGAGATGACTTGAGCTTTAGTGTTAACACAAAGCCCAGAGCTGACTGTCTGTCTGCTAATAACTAAGACACATGATTGGCTTCAGTACAATCTGATAGGATGATGGATTCTGCTCTCACTTCATTTTCCTGACTGATGAATGGCTTAATTAATTCATACACTACATGACCAAAGGTATGCGGATAGCTGCTTGTCAAACATCTCATTCCAAAATCATGGACATTAATATAGAGTTGGTCCCTGCCCTTTGTTGCTGTTACAGCCTCCACTCTTCTGGAAAGGCTCTCCACTAAATGTTGGAACATTGCTGCGGGGACTTGCTTCAATTCAGCCACAAGAGCATTAGTGAGGTCGTGCACTGATGTTGGGTGATTAGGCCTGGCTCGCAGTCGGTGTTCCAATTCATCCCAAAGGTGTTCGATGCGGTTGAGGTCAGGTCAGGGCTCTGTGCAGGCCAGTCAAGTTCTTCCCCACCAATCTCAACAAACCATAGCTGTATGGACCTTGCTTTTTGCATTGTCATGCCCCTGTGCAGGAAAGAGCCTTCCCCAAACTGTTTCCACAAAGTTGGGAGCACAGAATCGTCTAGAATGTATGCTGTTAAGATTTCCCTTCACTGGAACTAAGGGGCCCGAACCATGAAAAACAGCCCTAGACCATTATTCCTCCTCCACCAAACTTTACAGTTGGCACTATGCATTCAGGCAGGAAGCGTTCTAATGGCAACCGCCAAACCCAGATTAGTCCGTCGGAATGTCAGATGGTAAAGTGTGATTTGTCACTCCAGAGAACACATTTCCACTGCTCCAGAGTCCAATGGAAGGAGAGAGATGTGTTACACCGGTAAATATATACATTTCTGGCTCTGTCATCTGGGAATTGCATTGAATTAAATGTTACAATTGATTGGGCTCTGAATGCGCTGTGAACAGAGCCAGGTAATATATGTAGTGTGTATCATTATCCAATGGGAGATTGCATGGTGCGAGGTTCAGACGGCTTCAGCCCCATGGGTACCTGGCAGATACGGACACTCGTACACATATAAATGCAGGTTTGCAGGCACATAATGTGGCACGCAGATACACACATCATCATTAACACACCGACTTTTATTCTGGTTTGATTCTTCGTATAAACATCATTCCCAAAGTTATAGAGAGTCACGTTGGTCTCAGACCCCACACACTGTCTGACCTGTCCCCATCCTTCTGTGTTTCAGGAATGTGAGTTCTGCAGGAGAGGAGGCCAGGAGGAGGATGAGAGAGTGTGATGGACTGACAGACGCTCTCCTCTACGTCATACAGAGCGCTTTGGGCAGCAACGACATTGACAGCAAGGTGTGTGTGTAGTTTGTGTGTGTGTGTGTGTGTTGTGTGTGTGTGTGTGTGTGTTTGTGTGTGTGTCCATCAGTTCAATAGTAGATAAACAGCTTTGTGCATGGCTACCTTCTCAAGGTTGCTGCAGCGCAGTCTCTCTAAATGGCATTTCTTAATCATTGTCTAACATCCCACCCATCTCTGCTGTCTGCCCAATCATAGGAGGGCTCTGGTGTCTCCCCAGTAATAATGATTGATTCGCAAGCACTGGGGCCAATGGCCATTGTCATTGACTGGTCCCAAGTTATTAGCAGACATAGACAGTGTGACACTTTTCATTATTTTTGTGGACTTTCTGTCCTCCTGGTCTTTCTTTCTTTCTACCCCTATTCTGTCTTTCTATTTCATACCTACTTTCTTTCTCTACCTTTATCATGTCACTCTGTTCAAAAAGGGAAATTAAAGGGAATTAAATCTGTTGTTTACCTCTGGAGTTGTTTACCTGTTGTTTACCTCTGGAGTTGTTTACCTCTGGAGTTGTTTACCTGTTGTTTACCTCTGGAGTTGTTTACCTGTTGTTTACCTCTGGAGTTGTTTACATGTTGTTGATTACCTGTGGAGTTGTTTACCTGTGGAGTTGTTTACTTGTTGTTTACCTCTGGAGTTGTTTACCTGTGGAGTTGTTTACCTCTGGAGTTGTTTACCTGTTGTTTACTTCTGGAGTTGTTTACCTGTTGTTTACCTCTGGTGTTGTTTAGCCCTGGAGTTGTTTACCTGTTGTTTACCTGTGGAGTTGTTTACCTGTTGTTTACCTGTGGAGTTGTTTACCTGTTGTTTACCTCTGGAGTTGTTTACCTGTTGTTTACCTCTGGAGTTGTTTACCTGTTTTTTACCTGTGGAGTTGTTTACCCCTGGTGTTGTTTACCTGTGGAGTTGTTTACCTGTTGTTTACCTGTGGAGTTGTTTACCTGTTGTTTACCTGTGGAGTTGTTTACCTGTTGTTTACCTCTGGAGTTGTTTACCTGTTGTTTACCTGTGGAGTTGTTTACCTGTTGTTTACCTCTGGAGTTGTTTACCTGTTGTTTACCTGTGGAGTTGTTTACCTGTTGTTTACCTCTGGAGTTGTTTACCTGTTGTTTACCTGTGGAGTTGTTTACCTGTTGTTTACCTCTGTTGTTTAGTTGTTTACCTCTGGAGTTGTTTACCTGTTGTTTACCTGTGGAGTTGAGTTGTTTACCTCTGGAGTTGTTTACCTGTTTACCTCTGGAGTTGTTTACCTGTTGTTTACCTGTGGAGTTGAGTTGTTTACCTGTTGTTTACCTCTGTTGAGTTGTTTACCTCTGGAGTTGTTTACCTGTTGTTTACCTGGAGTTGTTTACCTGTTGTTTACCTCTGGAGTTGTTTACCTGTTGTTTACCTTGGAGTTGTTTACCTGTTGTTTACCTGTGGAGTTGTTTACCTGTTGTTTACCTGTGGAGTTGTTTACCTGTTGTTTACCTCTGGAGTTGTTTACCTGTTGTTTACCTCTGGAGTTGTTTACCTGTTGTTTACCTGTGGAGTTGTTTACCTGTTGTTTACCTGTGGAGTTGTTTACCTGTTGTTTACCTGTGGAGTTGTTTACCTGTTGTTTACCTGTGGAGTTGTTTACCTGTTGTTTACCTGTGGAGTTGTTTACCTGTTGTTTACCTGTGGAGTTGTTTACCTGTTGTTTACCTGTGGAGTTGTTTACCTGTGATGTTTTCAGAGGAAAGTAACTCTCTTCTTCACTCCTCTAACACTTCATTTAATGTTCTTCTTGGATCTAGTTGAAGCGACTTGGTGTTTGTATTACGGCTGTAATGTCGTTGAAATCATTTAGTCAGTCAGAGTATTACGTTCAATTACGTTCATTATAGTTGTTTGTGTAAATTATCAGTCTGAGAGACTCTTCTATAAAACAGACAGAGTCGTCTGAGTGGTTCATGATTTTTCTTCGTTATTTCCAAGTGGTTTACTTTCCATATTGCTCCCATACGCCACGTTTATGAGTGATACTTCACAGATGTACACACACACACACACACACACACACACACACACACACCTCTGCTGTTTTGGATGTGTCCTCTTCTGACACCATGTTAAATGGAGCTTGATATGATCCTTCGGGCTCAGTCATTATTTCTCATTTGAAAGAATTTCTTTAACATAATTTAAAAGTTAGAGTACATCACGATTTATGGATGGAATTGGGCACTCTTCCTTTTAAATGCCCCTTCACACACACACACACACACATTTTGGCAGGGTGGGAAGTTAGCTCTTTAGGGAAGTTATATTTGTGTGGGAAGTTAGATCTTTGTGGGAAGTTATATTTGTGTGGGAAGTTAGATCTTTGGGAAGTTATATTTGTGTGGGAAGTTAGCTCTAGTGGGAAGTTATATTTGTGTGGGAAGTTAGCTCTTGTGGGAAGTTATATTTGTGTGGGAAGTCATCTCATTTGTAGGATAAATGTTCTAACTCCGATGTCTCTCCTGTAGACCATAGAGAACTGTGTGTGTATCCTGCGTAACCTGTCCTACCGACTGGCAGCGGAGACGTCTCAGGGCCAACAGCTGGGTTCAGAGGAGCTAGACGGTCTCCTGTGTGACGCCAACGGACGTGACGGAGAGACCTCAGGTTGCTGGGGCAAGAAGAAGAAGAAGAAGAAGGGACAGGACCAGGTGGGGAAGTTATACAATAGAGAGAGAGAGATGCATCAGGTGGGAAGTTATACACAGAGAGAGAGAGAGATGCATCAGGTGGGAAGTTATACACAGAGAGAGAGAGAGAGAGAGAGAGAGAGAGAGAGAGAGAGAGAGAGAGAGAGAGAGAGACAGAGAGACAGAGCAGAGAGAGAGACAGAGACAGAGACAGAGACAGAGACAGAGAGAGAGAGAGAGAGAGAGAGAGAGAGAGAGACAGAGAGAGAGAGAGAGAGACAGAGCGAGAGACAGAGACAGAGACAGAGACAGAGACAGAGACAGAGACAGAGACAGAGACAGAGAGAGAGATTCATCGGGTGGGAAGTTATACACAGAGAGAGAGAGAGAGATTCATCAGGTGGGACGTTATACAGAGAGAGAGAGAGAGAGAGAGAGAGAGAGATGCATCAGGTGGGAAGTTATACACAGAGAGAGAGAGATGCATCAGGTGGGACGTTATACACAGAGAGAGAGAGAGAGAGAGAGAGATGCATCAGGTGGGACGTTATACACAGAGAGAGAGAGAGATGCATCAGGTGGGAAGTTATACACAGAGAGAGAGAGATGCATCAGGTGGGACGTTATACACAGAGAGAGAGAGAGAGAGAGAGAGATGCATCAGGTGGGACGTGAGAGAGAGAGAGAGGGGCACCGACACACTCTATCACACAGTGCAGACACACATATGTGCATAATAAACGTGGTCATATGTTGATATTAGCAGACAGACAGTACAGACAGACAATGCAGACAGACAGTGCAGAAAGACCGTGCAGACAGACAGTCCAGGCAGATATACAGTGCAGACAGACATACAATGCAGGCAGGCAGACAGACAGACAGTACAGGCAGACAGTGCAGACATACCGTGCAGACAGATATACAGTGCAGACAGACAGACAGTCCAGGCAGACAGTGCAGGCAGGCAGACAGACAGTCCAGGCAGACAGTGCAGACATACCGTGCAGACAGATATACAGTGCAGACAGACAGACAGTCCAGGCAGACAGTGCAGGCAGACAGACAGTCCAGGCAGACAGTGCAGACACACATATGTGCATAATAAACGTGGTCATATGATGATATTAGCAGAAAGACAGTGCAGACAGACAGACAGACAGACAGTACAGACAGACAGACAGACAGTACAGGCAGACAGACATACAGTGCAGGCAGGCAGACAGACAGTCCAGGCAGACAGTGCAGACACACAGATGCCATATGGTACAAGCTTCCTCCAAGCCATATCACTTGTTCACTGCAGGAATGTTCTGATGGGAATCAAAGCAAAAGATTCCAACAGAGAATATTAAAAGAACATAAACTATTTTAGTGTAAATGGAGAGATGAGAATTTGTGTGTCTCTTTAATGTTGGCGCAAACCTTTATTTTTCTCTCTTTGTGTGTGTGGGGGGTCAGCTTTAATATTGCAGATAGATTGTGGCTTCCATCAATGTAATTGCTGCAATAATTTCCAATCCTCCACATGTCTTTTGTAAATATACAGTACCAGTCAAAAGTTTGGACACAACTACTCATTCAAGGGTTTTTCTTCATTTGCACTATTTTCTACGTTGTAGAATAATAGTGAAGACATCAAAACTATGAAATAACACATCCATAATAATATAGTAAGCCAAAAAGTTTTTAAGAAATCAAAGTAGCCACCCTTTGCCTTGATGACAGCTTTGCACACTCTTGGCATTCTCTCAACCAGCTTCACCTGGAATGCTTTTCCAACAGTCTTGAAGGAGTTCCCAAATATGCTGAGCAGTTGTTGGCTGCTTTTCCTCCACTCTGCGGTCCAACTCATCCCAAACCATCTCAATTGGGTTGAGGTTGGGTGATTGTGGAGGCCAAGTCATCTGATGCAGCACTCCATCACTCTCCTTCTTGGTAAAATAGCCCTTACACAGGCTGGAGGTGTGTTGGTTCATTGTCCTGTTGAAAAACAATTGATAGTCCCACTAGGTGCAAACCAGATGGGATGGCGTATCGCTACAGAATGCTGTGGTAGCCATGCTGGTTCAGTGTGCCTTGGATTCTAAAGAAACCACTGACAGTGTCACCAGCAAAGCACCCCCACACCATCACACCTCCTCCACCATGCTTCACGGTGGGAAGTACACATGCGGAGATAATCCGTTCACCTACTCTGCATGTTTCTTGGCCCAAGCAAGTCTCTTCTTATTATTGGTGTCCTTTAGTAGTGGTTTCTTTGCAGCAATGTGACCATGAAGGCCTGATTCATGCAGTCTCCCCTGAACAGTTGATGTTGAGATGTGTCTGTTACTTGAACTCTGTGAAGCATTTTCTTGGGATGCAATTTCTGAGTCTGGTAACTCTAAGGAACTTATCCACTGCAGCAGAGGTAACTCTGGGTCTTCCTTTCCTGTGGCGGTCCTCATGAGAGCCAGTTTATTAATAGCTCTTGATGGTTTTTGCGACTGCTATTGAAGAAACTGGACTCCCTTCCCCCCCCACTCCCCCTCTCTCTCTATCTCTTTCTCTCCCCCCCACTCCCCCTCTCTCCCTCTTCCCCCACTCCCCCTCTCTCTCTCTCTCTCTCCCTCTTCCCCCACTCCCCCTCATTTCTCTTTGTTTATTTGAGCTGCTCTTGCCATAATATGGACTTGGTCATTTGCCAAATAGGGATATCATCTGTACACCAACACTACCTTGTCACAACACAACTGATTGGCTCAAACGCATTAAGAAGGAAAGAAATTCCACAAATGAACTTTTAACAAGGCACACCTGTTAATTGAAATGCAATCCAGATGACTACCTCATGGTGCTGGTTGAGAGAGAACCAAGAGTGTGCAAAGCTGTCGTCAAGGCAAAGGATGGCTACTTTGAAGAATCTAAAATCTAAAATCTATTTTGATTTGTTTAACACTTTTTTGGTTACTACATGATTCCATATGTGTTATTTCATAGTGTTGATGTCTTCACTATTATTCTACAATGTAGAAAAACCCTTGAATGCGTAGGTGTGTCCAAACTTTTGACTGGGACTGTATATACAATTATCTATACTGTAGATAATATATTTTAATATATTTCCCTTTCTTATTTTCTCCAAACCCTACCACCCCTCCCCTTATTGGAGTAAACTAATAAACATTAACACTTGGGCTTCTACGTCCAGCTTATACATCTATATACATTTTATAGACACAGTATATTTTACGATAGTTATATTTTTTTATTTTTTTTTGTCCCATCCTTAACATCCTTAGGCTCCACTCAACCCCTCCCATCTATCTCTGAACACCACCCAGTTTTGATTTCTATTTGCTACATGTTTTTCAAACCTTTCTTTCCTCCAACGCACTCCAATCACTACTGCTGCTTAACAATTCACTCAGATGCCTTCCCACAGACCACTTGCATGGTCTGTACCTCACAAGAAATGAAGGCTTTATCCAAACAGCTCAACTCTCATTCACTCTACAGTAGTTGCAAACAGTGAAAAACACAAAATGTCTCCAAAAAGTTTTCCCCATTTTCAGAACTGTTAGGGAGTATTCTCTTTACTGCTTCAGTTGTATTTATGTTTTGAAGATCTTCTATCATAAAACCTCTAGAGGGATGAGAATCTATAGAACATGCATCCTGCCTGTAGAGCCTCTAGTTGTGAAGATGTAGGGAACTATGGCACAATTCCGCTGTAAACATAAAGGGCACCTCTTTGATTGTTTGATCAAAGAGAAAAGTGTTCTATCTATAGCATATAGAGTCAGAGCTGTTGCCAGGAGGGTGTGCTGCCTACAGAAGTGGGAAACATATACATTGCCTATGAAGGCCACTGAAATATCTGTGGAGAAGGAATACTTTACTGGATATACATCATGGTATGATTCTTGACCTCGCTCTCTCCTTCCCTATCTTTATCTCCCTTTTTCTGTCATCATCCTTCCTTTTTCCTTACCCCCACAACCTCTCTCCCCTCTCCTCCAGTGGGACGGTGTAGGTCCTCTCCCAGACTCAGCTGACCCTCCTAAAGGAGTCCAGATGTTATGGCATCCGTCCATAGTGAAGCCCTACCTCACCCTGCTGTCAGAGTGCTCTAACCCTGATACACTGGAGGGAGCAGCTGGAGCCCTGCAGAATCTGGCTGCAGGCACCTGGAAGGTATGGGGGGTCCTTTAGTCTGTTTCCTGTTCTCTTTGCAGGGGTGAGTCAGTCTAAGGCTTCCCTCTCCTGTATGTCAGTCTTAAATGCCCCCCCCTTTCTCTCACTCCAGTAGTGCATCAGTCTAACTCTTCCCCCTCTCTCTCCAGTGGTGCATCAGTCTAAGTCTTCCCCCTCTCTCTCCAGTGGTGCATCTGTCTTACTATTCCCCCTACTGTTTGTCAGTCTAATCCTTCCCTTTCTCTTGTTCTCTCTCTCACACTAGTTGTGGGCCCGTTAGTGTAATTCTTCCCTTGTGTCTCTCCAGTCTAACTCCTCCCCCTCTATTTCTTGTTGTTGGTCAGTCAATCTAACTCCTCCCCCTCTCTCGTCTCTCTCCAGTGGTCCGTTAATGTAACACTTCCTCATCTGTCTCCAGTGGTCCATCAGTCTAACTCTCCCCCCTCTCCTCCCTCTCCACTGGTCCATCAATCTAAATCTCCCCCCTCTCCTCCCTCTCCAGTGGTCCATCAGTCTAACTCTTCCCCCTCTCCTCCCTCTCCAGTGGTCCGTCAGTCTAACTCTTCCCCCTCTCCTCCCTCTCCTCCCTCTCCAGTGGTCCATCAGTCTAACTCTTCCCCCTCTCCTCCCTCTCCAGTGGTGCATCAGTCTAACTCTTCCCCCTCCCCTCCCTCTCCAGTGGTGCATCAGTCTAACTCTTCCCCCTCTCCTCCCTCTCCAGTGGTCCATCAGTCTAACTCTTCCCCCTCTCCTCCCTCTCCAGTGGTGCATCAGTCTAACTCTTCCCCCTCTCCTCCCTCTCCAGTGGTGCATCAATCTAACTCTTCCCCCTCTCCTCCCTCTCCAGTGGTCCATCAGTCTAACTCTTCCCCCTCCTCCCTCTCCAGTGGTCCATCAGTCTAACTCTCCCCCTCTCCTCTCTCTCCAGTGGTCCATCAGTCTAACTCTTCCCCCTCTCCTCCCTCTCCAGTGTTCCGTCAGTCTAACTCTTCCCCCTCTTCCCCCTCTCCTCCCTCTCCAGTGGTGCATCAGTCTAACTCTTCTCCATCTCTCTCCAGTGGTCTGTCAGTCTAACTCTTCCCCCTCTCATCTCTCTCCAGTGGTGCATCAGTCAAACTCTTCCCCCTCTCATCTC
>NC_056457.1:27982313-28009813 GCF_018296145.1 Oncorhynchus tshawytscha | reverse complement strand
GTTGTTCTGCCCCTGAACAAGGCAGTTAACCCACTGTTCCTAGGCTGTCATTGAAAATAAGAATTTGTTCTTAACTGACTTGCCTAGTTAAATAAAGGTAATTTAAAAATATCTATGTACTGTATATAATACCTATGTACTGTATATAATACCTATGTACTGTATAGAATACCTATGTATTGTATAGAATACCTATGTACTGTATAGAATACCTATGTACTGTGTATATAATATCTATGTACTGTATAGAATATCTATGTACTGTATATAATACCTATGTACTGTATAGAATATCTATGTACTGTATATAATACCTATGTACTGTATAGAATATCTATGTACTGTATAGAATACCTATGTACTGTATAGAAGCCATTCTAACCATCTATCAAGCTGATTGTGTCTAAGACAGTTTTTGGTTCTCCTCTTCATTGTCAAGACCTGTCCTATTCACCTGACTGGTTGTGTGGTGAATGAATCACGTTTTGGCGTTACAATACCTGTCAGCGTCGTCGCCTGCTACAATTGAATTATAATAATTTGACGCGTGAGATGAGCATGTGTTTGCCCAAGAGACAGAGGGGGATACGGTGCATGCCATCTAGCTCTAGCAGAGTGATGTATAGTGGTAAAATACCAACATGTTCTGTGTAAAAGGGCCGTCTCTCTTCCTGCTCTCTCACCCTCAGTCATCTCCTTGTCTCCCTCCATCCCTCCCGTTCTACCTCTCCTTCCTTCTCTACTCTCCCTCACTCTGGCTCCAGTCCCATCTTCTCATGTCTGGTTTCAGACCAACTACATTATATTAGCTCAGGTAGCCAGCCGAGGCCCTCTCTCTCTCTCTCTCTCTCTCTCTCTCTCTCTCTCTCTCTCTCTCTCTCTCTCTCTCTCTCTCTCTCTCTCTCTCGTTCTCTCTCTCTCGTTCTCTCTCTCTCTCTCTCTCGTTCTCTCTCTCTCTCTCTCTATATCTCTCTCTCTCTCTCTCTCTCTCTTCTCTCTCTCTCTCTCTCGTTCTCTCTCTCTCTCTCTCTCTCTCTCTCTCTCTCTCTCTCTCTCTCTCTATATATCTCTCTCTCTCTCTATCTCTATATATCTCTCTCTCTCTCTCTCTCTCTCTCTTCTCTCTCTCTCTCTCTCTCTCTCTCTCTCTCTCTCTCTCTCTCTCTCTCTCTCTCTCTCGTTTTCTCTATCTCTCTCTCTCTCGTTCTCTCTCTCTCTCTCTCTCTCTCTCTCTCTCTCTCTCTCTCTCTCTCTCTCTCTCTCTCTCTCTCTCTCTCTCTCTCTCTCTCTCTCTCTCTCTCTCTCTCTCTCTCTCTCTCTCTCTCTCTGGGTTCCTATGTATGCACGGGTATTAGTTAATGTAGTCCTCCTTGGATCCGCTCTTTGTGTTTCCGGATGATGACATCAGTGATCAGGAGGGTTGCTGCGGAAACGCAGGGAGGGTGCTGTAGGCGGCCATTAATTACAGGAACCTGAGTCTACAGAGTCAGAGTCCGCAAGGCACACGCACACACGCACACACGCACACACACACTGAGAGCGCAGAGGAATCAGCGTCCGCAGGGCACAGTCTGACTCACAACACACACACACACACGCCATCACACACTTATACACATTTTTGCATGAACAAAACACCAAGGTGTGCCAAAGAGAAAGTAGCTCTGGGGTAAAGAGTGTAATCATCTGGTAGCTTTCACCATACACTCGTTTGTTTACTCCTGTTCTTCTCTCTATGGAATTAGTCATGTGTGTAAGTGTACGTCACATTCAATTTACCCGCTACATTTCCTTTCTGGCAGTCCTGCCTGCTTCCTCTCCTCCATCAGCTCGAAGGGCTGTTAACAGTCTTGTGTACAGGATGAGACGGTGACTATATAAAGGATCATTGTAAGGTGTACTTAAGGAGGTGCCAGAGACGGTTCACATTAACGAGATTGGTCAACCATGTTTACTTAGAGCTTTTAACATTTATTCAGGTATATTCTGACAGAGGTAGGCGTTAGTACTGGTGAAGTCATCTGGAATATTCTGAGCAGCTGACCCCCATTCTATGACCACTAACAACAACGTCACTTTTCCAGACAGGTATTCCAGAAAAAAGGAAAAAGATGTCTCTTCTCAGAAATGTCCTTTTTAAATCACACATTTTTATTCACTATTATTTCAAACACATCTTTTGATCTAGTGGATCTGTCCTCTATACAACCCCCTGTCTTTAATGTGTGATCTAGTGGATCTGTCCTCTATACAACCCCCTGTCTTTAATGTGTGATCTAGTGGATCTGTCCTCTATACAACCCCCTGTCTTTAATGTGTGATCTAGTGGATCTGTCCTCTATACAACCCCTGTCTTTAATGTGTGATCTAGTGGATCTGTCCTCTATACAACCCCTGTCTTTAATGTGTGATCTAGTGGATCTGTCCTCTATGCAACCCCTGTCTTTAATGTGTGATCTAGTGGATCTGTCCTCTATGCAACCCCTGTCTTTAATGTGTGATCTAGTGGATCTGTCCTCTATACAACCCCCTGTCTTTAATGTGTGATCTAGTGGATCTGTCCTCTATACAACCCCCTGTCTTTAATGTGTGATCTAGTGGATCTGTCCTCTATACAACCCCCTGTCTTTAATGTGTGATCTAGTGGATCTGTCCTCTATACAACCCCCTGTCTTTAATGTGTGATCTAGTGGATCTGTCCTCTATACAACCCCCTGTCTTTAATGTGTGATCTAGTGGATCTGTCCTCTATACAACCCCTGTCTTTAATGTGTGATCTAGTGGATCTGTCCTCTATACAACCCCCTGTGTCTTTAATGTGTGATCTAGTGGATCTGTCCTCTATACAACCCCCTGTCTTTAATGTGTGATCTAGTGGATCTGTCCTCTATACAACCCCCTGTGTCTTTAATGTGTGATCTAGTGGATCTGTCCTCTATACAACCCCCTGTCTTTAATGTGTGATCTAGTGGATCTGTCCTCTATACAACCCCCTGTCTTTAATGTGTGATCTAGTGGATCTGTCCTCTATACAACCCCCTGTCTTTAATGTGTGATCTAGTGGATCTGTCCTCTATACAACCCCTGTCTTTAATGTGTGATCTAGTGGATCTGTCCTCTATACAACCCCTGTCTTTAATGTGTGATCTAGTGGATCTGTCCTCTATACAACCCCTGTCTTTAATGTGTGATCTAGTGGATGTGTCCTCCATGCAACCCCCTGTGTCTTTAATGTGTGATCTAGTGGATGTGTCCTCCATACAACCCCCTGTCTTTAATGTGTGATCTAGTGGATCTGTCCTCTATACAACCCCCTGTCTTTAATGTGTGATCTAGTGGATCTGTCCTCTATACAACCCCCTGTCTTTAATGTGTGATCTAGTGGATCTGTCCTCTATGCAACCCCCTGTCTTTAATGTGTGATCTAGTGGATCTGTCCTCTATACAACCCCTGTGTCTTTAATGTGTGATCTAGTGGATCTGTCCTCTATACAACCCCTGTCTTTAATGTGTGATCTAGTGGATCTGTCCTCTATACAACCCCTGTCTTTAATGTGTGATCTAGTGGATCTGTCCTCTATACAACCCCTGTCTTTAATGTGTGATCTAGTGGATCTGTCCTCTATACAACCCCTGTCTTTAATGTGTGATCTAGTGGATCTGTCCTCTATGCAACCCCCTGTCTTTAATGTGTGATCTAGTGGATCTGTCCTCCATGCAACCCCCTGTGTCTTTAATGTGTGATCTAGTGGATGTGTCCTCCATGCAACCCCCTGTGTCTTTAATGTGTGATCTAGTGGATCTGTCCTCCATACAACCCCCTGTGTCTTTAATGTGTGATCTAGTGGATCTGTCCTCCATGCAACCCCTGTCTTTAATGTGTGATCTAGTGGATCTGTCCTCCATGCAACCCCTGTGTCTTTAATGTGTGATCTAGTGGATCTGTCCTCCATGCAACCCCCTGTGTCTTTAATGTGTGATCTAGTGGATGTGTCCTCCATGCAACCCCTGTGTCTTTAATGTGTGATCTAGTGGATGTGTCCTCCATGCAACCCCTGTGTCTTTAATGTGTGATCTAGTGGATCTGTCCTCTATACAACCCCCTGTGTCTTTAATGTGTGATCTAGTGGATCTGTCCTCTATACAACCCCCTGTGTCTTTAATGTGTGATCTAGTGGATGTGTCCTCCATGCAACCCCCTGTGTCTTTAATGTGTGCGCGTGCGTGTGTACATGTGTTTGTGAGTGTGCTTCTCTCTTCTGTCACCCAGCCACATAAAAGCCTCAGAGAGCAGGATGTTACAGGTGTGAAATGCTGCATTCACTGAAACGACTATCTCTAATAGGTAGAGTAGCAACGTGGCCCTTTCCAATTTACCTTCATTTTCTAACCTTTTTTTTTTTTTTTTGAAACAGCTTTTTTTTTTCTTCATCTTTGTCTGAAGGCTTTTCTGTTTTTTCAATGTCCGTGTCTCCTAAAGAAGGAGAATTTCCCTCATTGCTGGACGGTTGGGTGATTTCTGCTGGTGTATTTAGCTGGCCAATGGGCATCTTTCACAGAGTGACATTTGCATACATGAGGCACTGACATCATTCATAATAGGTCCATTCTGAACTGTATGAGTCTATACTTAAATATCATTAGGTTCCCTATTGCTGGGTCCTATGTTGAGTTGAGTTACCTGATTGCTTGTGATCTGTTGCCCCCTGTGGCTGATAAGGCATACAGCACTTTATTAGTAGTTATATGTTTTATTTATTTAACTAGGTAAGTCAGTTAAGAACAAATTCTTATTTACAGTGGCCTACCCCAGACAAGCCCGGACGACGCTGGGCCAATTGTGCGCCGCCCAATGACGGCTGGATGTGATACAGCCTGGATTTGAACCATGAACTATAGTAATGCTTCTGGCACTGAGAGGCATGAGCCTTAGACCTTTCTTCATTCTTGTAGTCTTTCCCCTCTCTGCTCTACCCCTCTCCCCTTTTCCCCCTCTCCCCCTCTCCCTCTCTCCCCTTTTCCCCCTCTCCCCCACTCCCCCTCTCCCCTTTTCCCCTTTTCCCCCTCTCCCCCTCTCCCCTTTCCCCCTCTCCCCCTCTCCCCCTCTCCCTCTCTCCCCTTTTCCCCCTCTCCTGCTCTCCCCTTTTCCCCCTCTCCCTCTCTCCCTCTCTCCCCCTCTCCCTCTCTCCCCTTTTCCCCCTCTCCCTCTCTCCCCTTTTCCCCCTCTCCCCCTCTCTCCCTCTCTCCCCCTCTCCCTCTCTCCCCCTCTCCCCTTTTCCCCCTCTCCCTCTCTCCCTCTCTCCCTCTCTCCCTCTCTCCCCCTCTCCCCCTCTCCCCCTTTCCCCCTCTCCCCCTCTCCCCCTCTCCCTTTTCCCCCTCTCCCCTTTTCCCCCTCTCCCTCTCTCCCTCTCTCCCCCTCTCCCCCTCTCCCCTTTTCCCTCTCTCCCCTTTTCCCCTTTTCCCCCTCTCCCCCTCTCCCCTTTTCCCCCTCTCCCCCTCTCCCCTTTTCCCCCTCTCCTGCTCTCCCCTTTTCCCCCTCTCCCTCTCTCCCCTTTGCCCCCTCTCCCTCTCTCCCCTTTTCCCCCTCTCCCCTCTCTCCCTCTCTCCCCCTCTCCCTCTCTCCCCCTCTCCCCTTTTCCCCCTCTCCCTCTCTCCCTCTCTCCCCCTCTCCCCCTCTCCCCTTTTCCCCCTCTCCCCCTCTCCCCCTCTCCCCTTTTCCCCCTCTCCCTTTTCCCCCTCTCCCTCTCTCCCTCTCTCCCCCTCTCCTGCTCTCCCCCTCTCCCCTTTTCTCCCCTTTTCCCCCTCTCCCCCTCTCCCCTTTTCCCCCTCACCCCTCTCCCCCTCTCCCCTTTTCCCCCTCACCCCTCTCCCCCTCTCCCCTTTTCCCCCTCTCCCCTCTCCTTCTCTCCCTCTCTCCCCCTCTCCCCCTCTCCCCTTTTCCCCCTCTCCCCCTCTCCCCCTCTCCCCTTTTCCCCCTCTCCCCCTCTCCCCTTTTCCCCCTCTCCCCCTCTCCCCTCTCCTGCTCTCCCCCTCTCCCCTTTTCCCCCTCTCCCCCTCTCCCCCTCTCCCCTTTTCCCCATCTCCCCTTTTCCCCCTCTCCCCCTCTCCTGCTCTCCCTCTCTCCCCCTCTCCCCTCTCCCCTTTTCCCCCTCTCCCCTTTTCCCCCTCTCCCCCTCACCCCCTCTCCCCCTTCTCCCCTCTCCCCTTTTCCCCCTCTCCTCCTCACCCCCTCACCCCCTCTCCCCTCTCCCCTTTTCCCCCTCTCCTCCTCACCCCCTCTCCCTCTCTCTCCTTCCTCCCTCCCTTCCTTTGTTCAAGTTATCATTGATGATCATACATGGTTGCTCAGGTGAACGTGCAGGTCTTAACAGAGAAACTGTTTATGTGTTGTGCCTAGACATTCCACTGGGGCAATTATAGTCAATTTCCTTTCAATAACACTCTCTATTCTCTGTCACTAAACAATCAAAGCACACACACACACACACACACACACACACACACACACACGGAGAGAGAGAGACACACACGCATACAAACAGAGACACACATACAAGCACATACACATATACACACACACACTAATTGTTGAGTATAATTGCCATACTTTAAATCAAATCACTCATTATTGACTTGATTAAGTATTTTCTTCTGTTGGAGTCAGGAGACAGGATGTAATCAGAGACTAGAGAAGGAGTCTAACCACTGTGGTGTGTGTGTGTGTGTGTGTGTGTGTGTGTGTGTGTGTGTGTGTGTGTGTGTGTGTGTGTGTGTGTGTGTGTGTGTGTGTGTGTGTGTGTGTGTGTGTGTGTGTGTGTGTGTGTGTGTGTGTGTGTGTGTGTGTGTGTGTGTGTGTGTGTGTGTGTGTGTGTGTGTGTGTGTGTGTGTGTGTGTGTGTGTGTGTGTGTGTGTGTGTGTGTGTGTGTGTGTGTGTCTGTGTGTCTGTGTGTCTGTGTGTGTGTGTGTGTGTGTGTGTGTGTGTGTGTGTGTGTGTGTGTGTGTGTGTGTGTGTGTGTGTGTGTGTGTGTGTGTGTGTGTGTGTGCATGCGATTACCAGGTGTGGTTTCAACACTGGCTGTTAGATGTAATCTTGGTCTGCAGAGTGAAGCAGCAGCAGTTGAATTAAGTCATTTCTGATTGCATTCATTTCATCATACTGTTACATGTCCTGATTATCTAAAGCCACCCCTGGATTCATACGAACACACACACACACACACACACACACACACACACACACACACACACACACACACACACACACACACACACACACACACACACACACACACACACACACACAGGGATACTTATTGTTTTGTATTGCAATGTCCAACAGGAGCTCGTTTTACTGTCAGTGTAATACATGTATCTCTCTCTCTCATCCCACTGTCCCACTGTCCATCCTGTCCCAAAGTCCCTCCCGACCTCCTGTCCCACTATCCCTCCTGTCCCTCCTGTCCCTCTGTCCCACTGTCCCTCCTGCCCCTCCTGTCCCTCCTGTCCCTCCTGTCCCTCCTGCCCCTCCTGTTCTCCTGTCCCTCGTGTCCCTCCTGTTCTCCTGTCCCTCTGTCCCTCCTGTTCTCCTGTCCCTCTGTCCCACTGTCCCTCCTGTCCCTCCTGTCCCTCCTGTCCCTCCTGTCCCTCCTGTTCTCCTGTCCCTCCTGTCCCTCCTGTCCCTCCTGTCCCTCTGTCCCTCCTGTCCCTCTGTCCCTCCTGTTCTCCTGTCCCTCCTGTCCTCCCTGTCCCTCCTGTCCCTCCTGTTCTCCTGTCCCTCCTGTCCCTCCTGTTCTCCTGTCCCTCCTGTCCCTCCTGTCCCTCCTGTCCCTCCTGTCCCTCCTGTTCTCCTGTCCCTCCTGTCCCTCCTGTCCCCTGTCCCTCCTGTCCCTCCTGTCCCTCCTGTTCTCCTGTTCTCCTGTCCCTCCTGTCCCTCCTGTCCCTCTGTCCCTCCTGTTCTCCTGTCCCTCCTGTCCCCCTGTCCCTCCTGTCCCTCCTGTTCTCCTGTCCCTCCTGTCCCTCCTGTTCTCCTGTCCCTCCTGTCCCTCTGTTCTCCTGTCCCTCCTATCCCTCCTGTCCCTCCTGTCCCTCTGTCCCACTGTCCCTCCTGCCCCTCCTGTCCCTCCTGTCCCTCCTGTCCCTCCTGCCCCTCCTGTTCTCCTGTCCCTCGTGTCCCTCCTGTTCTCCTGTCCCTCTGTCCCTCCTGTTCTCCTGTCCCTCTGTCCCACTGTCCCTCCTGTCCCTCCTGTCCCTCCTGTCCCTCCTGTCCCTCCTGTTCTCCTGTCCCTCCTGTCCCTCCTGTCCCTCCTGTCCCTCTGTCCCTCCTGTCCCTCTGTCCCTCCTGTTCTCCTGTCCCTCCTGTCCCCCTGTCCCTCCTGTCCCTCCTGTTCTCCTGTCCCTCCTGTCCCTCCTGTTCTCCTGTCCCTCCTGTCCCTCCTGTCCCTCCTGTCCCTCCTGTTCTCCTGTCCCTCCTGTTCTCCTGTCCCTCCTGTCCCTCCTGTTCTCCTGTCCCTCCTGTCCCTCTGTTCTCCTGTCCCTCCTGTCCCTCCTGTCCCTCCTGTCCCTCCTGTTCTCCTGTCCCTCCTGTCCCTCCTGTTCTCCTGTCCCTCCTGTCCCTCCTGTCCCTCCTGTCCCTCCTGTTCTCCTGTCCCTCCTGTCCCTCCTGTCCCTCCTGTCCCTCCTGTCCCTCTGTCCCTCCTGTTCTCCTGTCCCTCCTGTCCCTCCTGTCCCTCCTGTCCCTCTGTCCCTCCTGTTCTTCTGTCCCTCCTGTCCCTCCTGTCCCTCCTGTCCCTCTGTCCCTCCTGTTCTCCTGTCCCTCCTGTCCCTCCTGTCCCTCCTGTTCTCCTGTCCCTCCTGTTCTCCTGTCCCTCCTGTCCCTCCTGTCCCTCCTGTCCCTCCTGTTCTCCTGTCCCTCCTGTTCTCCTGTCCCTCCTGTCCCTCTGTCCCTCCTGTTCTCCTGTCCCTCCTGTCCCTCTGTCCCTCCTGTCCCTCCTGTTCTCCTGTCCCTCCTGTCCCTCCTGTTCTCCTGTCCCTCCTGTCCCTCTGTCCCTCCTGTTCTCCTGTCCCTCCTGTCCCTCTGTCCCTCCTGTTCTCCTGTCCCTCTGTCCCTCCTGTTCTCCTGTCCCTCCTGTCCCTCTGTCCCTCTGTCCCTCCTGCTCTCCTGTCCCTCCTGTCCCTCTGTCCCTCCTGTTCTCCTGTCCCTCCTGTCCCTCTGTCCCTCCTGTTCTCCTGTCCCTCCTGTCCCTCTGTCCCTCCTGTTCTCCTGTCCCTCCTGTCCCTCCTGTCCCTCTGTCCCTCCTGTCCCTCCTGTCCCTCCTGTTCCTCCTGTCCCTCCTGTTCTCCTGTCCCTCCTGTCCCTCCTGTCCCTCTGTCTCTCCTGTCCCTCCTGTCCCTCCTGTCCCTCCTGTCCCTCCTGTTCTCCTGTCCCTCCTGTCCCTCCTGTCCCTCCTGTTCTCCTGTCCCTCTGTCCCTCCTGTTCCTCCTGCTCCTCGTGTCCCTCCTGTTCTCCTGTCCCTCTGTCCCTCCTGTTCCTCCTGTTCTCCTGTCCCTCCTGTCCCTCTGTCCCTCCTGTCCCTCCTGTTCTCCTGTCCCTCCTGCACCTCCTGTCCCTCCTGTTCTCCTGTCCCTCCTGTCCCTCCTGTCCCTCCTGTCCCTCCTGTCCCTCCTGTTCTCCTGTCCCTCTGTCCCTCCTGTCCCTCCTGTTCTCCTGTCCCTCTGTCCCTCCTGTCCCTCCTGTTCTCCTGTCCCTCTGTCCCTCCTGTTCTCCTGTCCCTCCTGTCCCTCCTGTCCCTCTGTCCCTCCTGTTCTCCTGTCCCTCCTGTCCCTCCTGTTCTCCTGTCCCTCTGTCCCTCCTGTTCTCCTGTCCCTCCTGTCCCTCTGTCCCTCCTGTTCTCCTGTCCCTCCTGTCCCTCCTGTCCCTCCTGTTCTCCTGTCCCTCTGTCCCTCCTGTTCTCCTGTCCCTCCTGTCCCTCCTGTCCCTCCTGCTCCTCGTGTCCCTCCTGTCCCTCCTGTCCCTCCTGTCCCTCCTGTTCTCTTGTCCCTCCTGTCCCTCCTGTCCCTCCTGTCCCTCCTGTCCCTCCTGTCCCTCCTGTTCTCTTGTCCCTCCTGTTCTCTTGTCCCTCCTGTCCCCCTGTCCCTCCTGTCCCTCCTGTCCCTCCTGTCCCTCCTGTCCCTCCTGTCCCTCTGTCGCTCTGTCCCTCCTGTCCCTCCTGTCCCTCCTGTTCTCCTGTCCCTCCTGTTCTCCTGTCCCTCCTGTCCCTCCTGTCCCTCCTGTCCCTCTGTCCCTCCTGTTCTCCTGTCCCTCTGTCCCTCCTGTTCTCCTGTCCCTCCTGTCCCTCCTGTTCTCCTGTCCCTCCTGTCCCTCTGTCCCTCCTGTTCTCCTGTCCCTCCTGTCCCTCTGTCCCTCCTGTTCTCCTGTCCCTCTGTCCCTCCTGTTCTCCTGTCCCTCCTGTCCCTCTGTCCCTCCTGTTCTCCTGTCCCTCCTGTCCCTCTGTCCCTCCTGTTCTCCTGTCCCTCCTGTCCCTCTGTCCCTCCTGTTCTCCTGTCCCTCTGTCCCTCCTGTTCTCCTGTCCCTCCTGTCCCTCTGTCCCTCCTGTTCTCCTGTCCCTCTGTCCCTCCTGTTCTCCTGTCCCTCCTGTCCCTCTGTCCCTCCTGTTCTCCTGTCCCTCCTGTCCCTCCTGTTCTCCTGTCCCTCCTGTCCCTCTGTCCCTCCTGTTCTCCTGTCCCTCTGTCCCTCCTGTTCTCCTGTCCCTCCTGTCCCTCCTGTCCCTCCTGTTCTCCTGTCCCTCCTGTCCCTCCTGTCCCTCCTGTTCTCCTGTCCCTCCTGTCCCTCCTGTTCTCCTGTCCCTCCTGTCCCTCCTGTCCCTCCTGTTCTCCTGTCCCTCCTGTCCCTCCTGTTCCTCCTGCTCCTCGTGTCCCTCCTGTTCTCCTGTCCCTCTGTCCCTCCTGTTCCTCCTGCTCCTCGTGTCCCTCCTGTCCCTCCTGTTCTCCTGTCCCTCTGTCCCTCCTGTCCCTCCTGTCCCTCCTGTTCTCCTGTCCCTCCTGTCCCTCCTGTCCCTCCTGTTCTCCTGTCCCTCCTGTCCCTCCTGTCCCTCCTGTCCCTCTGTCCCTCCTGTCCCTCCTGTTCTCCTGTCCCTCCTGTTCTCCTGTCCCTCCTGTCCCTCCTGTTCTCCTGTCCCTCCTGTCCCTCCTGTCCCTCCTGTCCCTCCTGTCCCTCCTGTCCCTCCTGTTCTCCTGTCCCTCCTGTTCTCCTGTCCCTCCTGTCCCTCCTGTCCCTCCTGTCCCTCCTGTTCTCCTGTCCCTCTGTCCCTCCTGTCCCTCCTGTTCTCCTGTCCCTCTGTCCCTCCTGTCCCTCCTGTTCTCCTGTCCCTCCTGTTCTCCTGTCCCTCTGTCCCTCCTGTCCCTCCTGTCCCTCCTGTTCTCCTGTCCCTCCTGTTCTCCTGTCCCTCCTGTCCCTCCTGTCCCTCCTGTCCCTCCTGTTCTCCTGTCCCTCTGTCCCTCCTGTCCCTCCTGTTCTCCTGTCCCTCTGTCCCTCCTGTTCTCCTGTCCCTCCTGTCCCTCCTGTTCTCCTGTCCCTCTGTCCCTCCTGTTCTCCTGTCCCTCCTGTCCCTCCTGTTCTCCTGTCCCTCCTGTCCCTCCTGTTCTCCTGTCCCTCCTGTCCCTCCTGTTCTCCTGTCCCTCCTGTCCCTCCTGTCCCTCCTGTTCTCCTGTCCCTCCTGTCCCTCCTGTTCTCCTGTCCCTCCTGTCCCTCCTGTCCCTCCTGTCCCTCCTGTCCCTCCTGTTCTCCTGTCCCTCCTGTCCCTCCTGTTCTCCTGTCCCTCTGTCCCTCCTGTTCTCCTGTCCCTCCTGTCCCTCCTGTCCCTCTGTCCCTCCTGTTCTCCTGTCCCTCCTGTCCCTCCTGTCCCTCCTGTTCTCCTGTCCCTCTGTCCCTCCTGTTCTCCTGTTCTCCTGTCCCTCCTGTCCCTCCTGTCCCTCCTGTTCTCCTGTCCCTCTGTCCCTCCTGTTCTCCTGTTCTCCTGTCCCTCCTGTTCTCCTGTTCTCCTGTCCCTCTGTCCCTCCTGTTCTCCTGTCCCTCCTGTCCCTCCTGTCCCTCCTGCTCCTCGTGTCCCTCCTGTCCCTCCTGTCCCTCCTGTTCTCTTGTCCCTCCTGTTCTCTTGTCCCTCCTGTCCCCATGTCCCTCCTGTCCCTCCTGTCCCTCCTGTCCCTCCTGCTCCTCGTGTCCCTCCTGTCCCTCCTGTTCTCCTGTCCCTCCTGTCCCTCCTGTTCTCCTGTCCCTCTGTCCCTCCTGTTCTCCTGTCCCTCCTGTCCCTCCTGTCCCTCTGTCCCTCCTGTTCTCCTGTCCCTCCTGTCCCTCCTGTCCCTCCTGTTCTCCTGTCCCTCTGTCCCTCCTGTTCTCCTGTCCCTCCTGTCCCTCCTGTCCCTCCTGCTCCTCGTGTCCCTCCTGTCCCTCCTGTCCCTCCTGTCCCTCCTGTTCTCTTGTCCCTCCTGTCCCTCCTGTCCCTCCTGTCCCTCCTGTCCCTCCTGTCCCTCCTGTCCCTCCTGTTCTCCTGTCCCTCTGTCCCTCCTGTCCCTCCTGTCCCTCCTGCTCCTCGTGTCCCTCTTGTTCTCTTGTTCTCTTGTTCTAGTTCTGTCCTGCTGAGAGATAAGGTGTATTCTCTGGGTTCTAGTCCTGTACTGCTGAGAGATAAGGTATATTATCTGGGTTCTAGTCCTGTCCTTCAGAGAGATAAGGTATATTATCTGGGTTCTAGTCCTGTCCTGCAGAGAGATAAGGTATATTATCTGGGTTCTAGTCCTGTCCTGCTGAGAGATACGGTATATTATCTGGGTTCTAGTCCTGTCCTGCTGAGAGATAATGTATATTATCTGGGTTCTAGTCCTGTCCTGCTGAGAGATAAGGTGTATTCTCTGGGTTCTAGTCCTGTACTGCTGAGAGATAAGGTATATTATCTGGGTTCTAGTCCTGTCCTGCAGAGAGATAAGGTATATTATCTGGGTTCTAGTCCTGTCCTGCAGAGAGATAAGGTATATTATCTGAGTTCTAGTCCTGTACTGCTGAGAGATAAGGTATATTATCTGGGTTCTAGTCCTGTCCTGTTGAGAGATAAGGTATATTATCTGGGTTCTAGTCCTGTCCTCCTGAGATATAATGTATATTATCTGGGTTCTAGTCCTGTCCTGCTGAGAGATAAGGTATAATCTTTGGGTTCTAGTCCTGTCCTGCTGAGAAATAAGGTATATTATCTGGGTTCTAGTCCTGTCCTGCTGAGAGATAAGGTATATTATCTGGATTCTAGTCCTGTCCTGCTGAGAGATAAGGTATATTATCTGGGTTCTAGTCCTGTCCTGCTGAGAGATGAGGTACATTCTCTGGGTTCTAGTCCTGTCCTGCTGAGAGATAAGGTATATTATCTGGGTTCTAGTCCTGTCCTGCTGAGAGATAAGGTACATTCTCTGGGTTCTGGTCCTGTCCTGTTGAGAGATAAGGTATATTCTCTGGGTTCTAGTCCTGTCCTGCTGAGAGATAATGTATATTATCTGGGTTCTGGTCCTGTCCTGCTGAGAGATAAGGTACATTATCTGGGTTCTAGTCCTGTCCTGCTGAGAGATAAGGTACATTCTCTGGGTTCTGGTCCTGTCCTGTTGAGAGATAAGGTATATTCTCTGGGTTCTAGTCCTGTCCTGCTGAGAGATAAGGTACATTCTCTGGGTTCTAGTCCTGTCCTGCTGAGAGATAAGGTACATTCTCTGGGTTCTAGTCCTGTCCTGCTGAGAGATAATGTATATTATCTGGGTTCTAGTCCTGTCCTGCTGAGAGATAAGGTACATTATCTGGGTTCTAGTCCTGTCCTGCTGAGAGATAATGTACATTATCTGGGTTCTAGTCCTGTCCTGCTGAGAGATAATGTATATTATCTGGGTTCTAGTCCTGTCCTGCTGAGAGATAAGGTACATTCTCTGGGTTCTAGTCCTGTCCTGCTGAGAGATACGGTATATTATCTGGGTTCTAGTCCTGTCCTGCTGAGAGATAAGGTACATTCTCTGGGTTCTAGTCCTGTCCTGCTGAGAGATAAGGTATATTATCTGGGTTCTAGTCCTGTCCTGCTGAGAGATACGGTATATTATCTGGGTTCTAGTCCTGTCCTGCTGAGAGATAAGGTATATTATCTGGGTTCTAGTCCTGTCCTGCTGAGAGATAAGGTATATTATCTGGGTTCTAGTCCTGTCCTGCTGAGAGATAAGGTATATTATCTGGGTTCTAGTCCACCAGTGAGACATTGACAGCTGTCTTAATTGCTCCTTCTTCAATGAACCTATTGACTTCCATTTTCCTGTGTAGGTAACCATCGACTCACATGGACCAATGACATTTAAATAGAAAGAGCAGCTCTTCACCAGTGTGTCATGTTAATCATTCAGAGTCATCATCAGTCAAAGATGTCTGCCTCCTAGATGTGTGTCAATGTTGACATTTTGTGAAATGATAACGTGTTGCCAATTGAGCATGAAAGACTCCCAAAGAGGGTGTAGGCTAATGTGTAGGGAAGACTTATTGTTCCCTCCTTCCATCCTTCCCTCTATCCGGCTTTTACTCAGGTTTTCCTCTCATTCTGACTACTCTCTTTTCTGTTAATGTCAGATTCTTCCCTTAATTTCCTCTCGTCCACGTCAATCTTTTCTTCCAAATACCAGATGAGTCAGAGTGTATTGACTTCAGCACAGAGCTGGTCCACAGACAGACTGAGGACAGACAGACCACGCTGAGAGAGACTGGGAACAGACAGGCCACGCTGAGAGAGACTGGGGACAGACAGGCCACGCTGAGAAAGACAGGACAGACAGGCCATGCTGAGACAGACTGAGGACAGACCATCTGAGGACGGACAGGCCATGCTGAGAAAGACAGGACAGACAGGCCACGCTGAGAGAGTCTGAGGACAGACAGGCCACGCTGAGAGAGACTGAGGACAGACAGGCCACACTGAGAAAGACTGAGGACAGACAGACAACGCTGAGAGAGACTGAGGACAGACAGGCCACGCTGAGAGAGACTGAGGACAGACAGGCCACACTGAGAAAGACTGAGGACAGACAGACAACGCTGAGAGAGACTGAGGACAGACAGGACACGCTGAGAGAGACTGAGGACAGACAGGCCACGCTGAGACAGACTGAGGACAGACAGACCACGCTGAGAGAGACTGAGGACAGACCGACTGAGGACAGACAGGCCACGCTGAGAAAGACAGGACAGACAGACACTGAGACAGGACAGACAGGCCACGCTGAGATAGACAGGACAGACAGGCCACGCTGAGATAGACAGGACAGACAGGCCACTCTGAGAGAGACTGAGGACAGACCGACAAAGCTGAGAGAGACTGAGGACAGACAGACCACGCTGAGAAAGACTGAGGACAGACAGACAACGCTGAGAGAGACTGAGGACAGACAGACAACGCTGAGAGAGACTGAGGACAGACAAACAAAGCTGAGAGAGACTGAGGACAGACAGGCCATGCTGAGAGAGACTGAGGACAGACAGACAACGCTGAGAGAGAGTGAGGACAGAGAGGCCACGCTGAGAGAGACTGGGGACAGACAGACCATGCTGAGAGAGACTGAGGACAGACAGACCACGCTGAGAGAGACTGAGGACAGACAGACTGGGGACAGACAAACCATGCTGAGAGAGACTGAGGACGACCAGACCACGCTGAAAGAGACTGAGGACAGACAGACAACGCTGAGAGAGACTGAGGACAGAGGGGACTGAGAGAGACTGAGGACAGACAGGCCACGCTGAGAGAGACTGAGGACAGACAGACCATGCTGAGAGAGACTGAGGACGACCAGACCACGCTGAAAGAGACTGAGGACAGACAGACAACGCTGAGAGAGAGTGAGGACAGGGAGGCCACGCTGAGAGAGACTGAGGACAGACAGACCATGCTGAGAGAGACTGAGGACAGACAGGACACGCTGAGAGAGACTGAGGACAGACAGACAATGCTGAGAGAGAGTGAGGACAGAGAGGCCATGCTGAGAGAGACTGAGGACAGACAGGCAACGCTGAGAGAGAGTGAGGACAGAGAGGCCACGCTGAGAGAGACTGACGACAGACAGACCATGCTGAGAGAGACTGAGGACAGACAGGCCACGCTGAGAGAGACTGAGGACAAACAGACAATGCTGAGAGAGACTGAGGACAGACAGGCCATGCTGAGAGAGACTGAGGACAGACAGATAACGCTGAGAGCGACTGAGGACAGACAGGCCACGCTGAGAGAGACTGAGGACAGACAGACAACGCTGAGAGAGACTGAGGACAGAGAGGCCATGCTAAGAAAGACTGAGGACAGACAGACAACGCTGAGAGAGACTGAGGACAGAGAGGCCATGCTGAGAGAGACTGAGGACAGACAGACCACGCTGAGAGAGACTGAGGACAGAGAGGCCACGCTGAGAGAGACTGAGGACAGAGAGGCCACGCTGAGAGAGACTGAGAACAGACAGACCACGCTGAGAGAGACTGAGGACAGACAGGCCACGCTGAGAGAGACTGAGGACAGAGAGGCCACGCTGAGAGAGACTGAGGACAGACAGGCCACGCTGAGAGAGACTGAGGACAGACAGGCCACACTGAGAGAGAGAGGACAGACAGCCATGCTGAGAGAGACTGAGGACAGACAGGACTGAGAGACAGGACAGAGAGGCCACGCTGAGACTGAGGAGACTGACTGAGGACAGACAGGCCACACTGAGAGAGACTGAGGACAGACAGACCATGCTGAGAGAGACTGAGGACAGACAGGCCACGCTGAGAGAGACTGAGGACAGACAGGCCACGCTGAGAGAGACTGAGGACAGACAGACCACGCTGAGAGAGACTGAGGACAGACAGACCACACTGAGAGAGACTGAGGACAGACAGACCATGCTGAGAGAGACTGAGGACAGACAGACCATGCTGAGAGAGACTGAGGACAGAGAGACTTGAGGATTTAGAAAGATTTTTGCCCTTGAATGCAGTGCCAGAAAATTTCTGAAACAATCAGTGAGGAAGTGTGGTACTGCTTTGTAAGGTTTGATTGTTAGAGGATGATACTGGTGAATGGGGCTGTATTTCCATCAAAGACAGGAGATGAGGAGGGGAACAAGGAGATTGATGTTTTTTGAATCAATGAGGATTGTCTTTAAATAAAAAAAACACATCACACACACATTCAGAATTCTAACCCAAGCCAAATCTCTTTTGTTCCCCTCCCCTCACAGGTAAATACGCCATGCGTGACCTTGTCCACCGGTTACCGGGCAGCAGCAATAGCAGTACTGGGGGCAGCGGTGGGACTAACTGCGGTTCCGCGGGTCCACTAGCACCCAGTAAGACCATGTCAGACGATACGGTAACAGCTATCTGCTGCGCTCTGCATGAGGTCATCACTAAGAACATGGAGAACGCCAAAGCACTGAGAGACGCCGGTGGGATAGAGAAGCTCATCGGCATCGCACGTAGCAAAGGAGACAAGTAAGGAAACTACACACACGCGCATTGCAGGATGATCCGAGGATGACTGTGGTTTGGGGCCTAACTCCTCAAGCTTTTTCCCCAGTGACTAGAAACAGGAAGTTAGTTACATGGTGAAAACAGTATTTCATGACTGTGAATCTATGAGCTCAGTGGAGCGTACTGACAGAGCCTAGCACTGACTCTACCAGAATAGAACCCCTGTCGCTATGGGAGACCGAGCAGGTTTTTCTAAACAGCCTTGGCAACCAGAAGGTCACAGTTTCTATGACACCAAACCATGGTCAGGAAGATCATTGCGTAGGGTTTGTGTGTTGATGTATAACTATGGAGTTCACTGCAGTCTGTTCTGGGCAGAATGTTAGTTTAATGTAACGGTGAGTGATATTGCTCTGTGTAGACGTTGATACAGGCTCAGGTTTTCATTCCACCCAATAGTCCCTCATTAATCTGCTGTGGTTAGGAATTGTCCATCCCCCAGCAGGACATGATTGGCATAGAATAAAAAATACAATTCTAGTTATATGTTCAGTTTAGCTGTAACGTCTGTTGTCGGGAGAAGGAGAAGACCAAGGTGGTTCTCAATCAGAGACAACGATTGACAGCTGCCTCTGATTGGGAACCATACCAGGCCAAACACAGAAATACAAAACATAGAACAAAAACATAGAATGCCCACCCCAACTCACGCCCTGACCAAACCAAAATAGAGACATAAAAAAAGGAACTAAGGTCAGAACGTGACATTAGCCATGCTTTGACCTATACAAGCAATGATTACTTTAGGCATCACACTTCTATTCATGACCTGTTTATTCAGTATAACAATGTGCATCCGGTGTTTTACAAAAAATACACATACAAATGACAGCATACAGACGAACACAAACATCCACAACATCACTCCTGCCCGGACCCACCTGCTCACACCCCCATCTCCAGACCCACCTGCTCACACCCCCATCTCCAGACCCACCTGCTCACACCCCCATCTCCAGACCCACCTGCTCACACCCCCATCTTCAGACCCACCTGCTCACACCCCCATCTCCAGACCCACCTGCTCACACCCCCATCTCCAGACCCACCTGCTCACACCCCCATCTTCAGACCCACCTGCTCACACCCCCATCTTCAGACCCACCTGCTCACACCCCCATCTTCAGACCCACCTGCTCACACCCCCATCTTCAGACCCACCTGCTCACACCCCCATCTTCAGACCCACCCCCCATCTCCAGACCCACCTGCTCACACCCCCATCTCCAGACCCACCTGCTCACACCCCCATCTTCAGACCCACCTGCTCACACCCCCATCTCCAGACCCACCTGCTCACACCCCCATCTCCAGACCCACCTGCTCACACCCCCATCTCCAGACCCACCTGCTCACACCCCATCTCCAGACCCACTTGCTCACACCCCCATCTCCAGACCCACTTGCTCACACCCCCATCTCCAGACCCACCTGCTCACACCCCCATCTCCAGACCCACCTGCTCACCCCCATCTCCAGACCCACCTGCTCACACCCCCATCTCCAGACCCACTTGCTCACACCCCCATCTCCAGACCCACCTGCTCACACCCCCATCTCCAGACCCACCTGCTCACACCCCCATCTCCAGACCCACCTGCTCACACCCCCATCTCCAGACCCACCTGCTCCACCCCCATCTCCAGACCCACCTGCTCACACCCCCATCTCCAGACCCACCTGCTCACACCCCCATCTCCAGACCCACCTGCTCACACCCCCATCTCCAGACCCACCTGCTCACACCCCCATCTCCAGACCCACCTGCTCACACCCCCATCTCCAGACCCACTTGCTCACACCCCCATCTCCAGACCCACCTGCTCACACCCCCATCTCCAGACCCACCTGCTCACACCCCCATCTCCAGACCCACCTGCTCACACCCCCATCTCCAGACCCACTGCTCACACCCCCATCTCCAGACCCACCTGCTCACACCCCCATCTCCAGACCCACCTGCTCACACCCCCATCTCCAGACCCACCTGCTCACCCCCATCTCCAGACCCACCTGCTCACACCCCCATCTCCAGACCCACCTGCTCACACCCCCATCTCCAGACCCACTTGCTCACACCCCCATCTCCAGACCCACCTGCTCACACCCCCATCTCCAGACCCACCTGCTCACACCCCCATCTCCAGACCCACTTGCTCACACCCCCATCTCCAGACCCACCTGCTCACACCCCCATCTCCAGACCCACCTGCCCACACCCCCATCTCCAGACCCACCTGCTCCACCCCCATCTCCAGACCCACCTGCTCACACCCCCATCTCCAGACCCACCTGCTCACACCCCCATCTCCAGACCCACCTGCTCACACCCCCATCTCCAGACCCACCTGCTCACACCCCCATCTCCAGACCCACCTGCTCACACCCCCATCTCCAGACCCACCTGCTCACACCCCCATCTCCAGACCCACCTGCTCACACCCCCCCATCTCCAGACCCACCTGCTCACCCCCCATCTCCAGACCCACCTGCTCACACCCCCATCTCCAGACCCACCTGCTCACACCCCCATCTCCAGACCCACCTGCTCACACCCCCATCTCCAGACCCACCTGCTCACACCCCCATCTCCAGACCCACCTGCTCACACCCCCATCTCCAGCGCCCGTATCACACTCTGCCACATAGCCTCAAACTACACCATTTTGTTTCTCTCTGTCGCCCGCACTTTCCACCTTTAGATAATAAAGCACTTTCCACCTTTAGATAATAAAGCACTTTCCACCTTTAGATAATAAAGCACTTTCCACCTTTAGATAATAAAGCACTTTCCACCTTTAGATAATAAAGCACTTTCCACCTTTAGATAATAAAGCACTTTCCACCTTTAGATAATAAAGCACTTTCCACCTTTAGATAATAAAGCACTTTCCACCTTTAGATAATAAAGCACTTTCCACCTTTAGATAATAAAGCACTTTCCACCTTTAGATAATAAAGCACTTTCCACCTTTAGATAATAAAGCACTTTCCACCTTTAGATAATAAAGCACTTTCCACCTTTAGATAATAAAGCACTTTCCACCTTTAGATAATAAAGCACTTTCCACCTTTAGATAATAAAGCACTTTCCACCTTTAGATAATAAAGCACTTTCCACCTTTAGATAATAAAGCACTTTCCACCTTTAGATAATAAAGCACTTTCCACCTTTAGATAATAAAGCATTTGAACTTTCCATTTTGTTAACGATGGTTGATATTCCGTTTTTTAAGAATACGTTTTTTTCAAGATGATTGAGTAGAAAGGTGCCCAACCCATTGAATATCTCACTACACCCTCATATTCCATGTCTTGAAATATGCAGACAGACGTGTTAAAAGTACATTTACATTGTAATACTTCTGACAGCCAACTTTCAAACTCCGCCCATAACTTTTGGACCTTATATCAATCCCAAAAGGTATGGATTATTGAATCAGTGTTAGTTTTACACTTAAAACTTCTTCAGGATCGGTGTTCCGCTAGCGGGACAACTTCCGGTGAAACTGGAGGGCGCGCAATTCAAATAAATAATTTTAAATATTATGGATTTTAACATTTAGGTACATATAAGTATCTTATATCGGCTAAAAGCTTACATTCTTGTTAATCTAACTGCACTGTCTGATTTACAGTTGCTATTACAGCGAAAACATGCCATGCGATTGTTTGAGGAAGGAGCCCCACATCACTTCTTTATATCCCATCGATTTGAGTAATCCACTCATTCAACTTGAAGAGAAAGGAATCCAAAAATGTACCCCTAAACTTTGTTTCAACAAGTCAAAATACATTTCTATTCACTCCTCCTTTCTTACGGAAAGAAGGATGTTCAATAGGTAACTGATTTTAGCAGGTGTGTAATTTGTGTCAATGCAAATAGTCCGGGTAGCCATTTGGTTAGCTGATGTGGACACCAAGGACTTTGAAGCTCTCAACTTTCCTTTTTATACTATACGTTTTATTTGCCCATATAAAGTCTGTTATGAAAGAGAATACTTTTGTAATGAATGTGTTCGGTGGTGTAATTGGTATTACCGAGAATAAATGTACAACTTTGGGAGCCGTGCCATTCTGAAGAGGTTTATTCTACCGGGAAGATTTATGGGAAGATTGTTCCATTTGATTGGATTTGCTTTCATATTTAATATTATCGTTATACAGTGCCTTCTGAAAGTATTTAGACCCCTTGACTTTTTCCACATTTTGTTACGTTACAGCCTTATTCTAAAATGGAATAAATATATAATTTTCCTAATCAATCTACACACAATACCCCATAATGACATCACAATACCCCATAATGACATCCCAATACCCCATAATGACATCACAATACCCCATAATGACATCACAATACACCATAATGACATCACAATACCCCATAATGACATCACAATACCCCATAATGATGTAGAAAAAGTTGTTTAGAAAAACAACTGAAATATCGCGTTTATATAAGTATTCAGACTTTTTACTCAGAACTTTTTCTCAGTACAGACCTTTTATTCAGTACTCAATACTTGGTCTTCCAAGTGGTGCAGAGGTCAAAGGCATTGCATCTCAGTTTTGAGGCGTCACTATAGACACCCTGGTTCGATTCCATGGAGCAGTGCACAATTGGCCCAGCATTGTCTGGATTTGGCTGGTGTAGACCGTCATTGTAAATAAGAATTTGGTCTTAAGTTAAATAAAGGTAAAGAAAAATATTTAAACCTTTGTTGAAGCACCTTTGGCAGTGATTAGAGCCTCGAGTCTTCTTGGGTATGATGCTACAGGCTTGGCACACCTGTATTTGGGGAGTTTCTCCCATTATTTTCTGCAGATCCTCTCAAGCTCTGTCAGGTTGGATGGGGGGTGTCGCTGCACAGCTATTTTCAGGTCTCTCCAGAGATGTTAGATTGGGTTCAAGTCCGGGCTCTGGCTGGTAGGAATGGTATTGGCCAGGTGATGAGCAGTTCCTGGTTTCCTCCCGTCTTGAGACTTGGAATTCAGGCCAAATAGTTCAATCTTGCTTTCATCAGACTTGAGAATCTTGTTTCTTGTGGTCTGAGAGTCCTTTAGGTGCCATTTGACAAACTCCAAGCTGGCTGTCATGTGCCTTCTGTCTGGCCACTCTACCATAAATGCCTGATTGGTGGGGTGCTGCGGAGATGGTTGTCCATCTGGAAGGTTCTCCCATCTCCACAGAGGAACTCTGGATCTCTCTCAGAGTGACCATCGGGTTCTTACTCATCCCCCTGACCAAGGCGCTTCTCCCCAGATTGCTCAGTTTGGCCGGGCGGCCAGCTCTAGGAAGAGTCTTGGTGGTTCCAAACTTCTTACATTTAACAATGATGGAGGCCACTGTGTGCATGGGGACCTTGAATGCTGCAGAAATGGTTTGGTACCCTTCCCCAGATCTGTGCCTCAACACAATCCTGTCTCTGAGCTCTTCAGAGAATTCCTTTGACCTCATGGCTTGGATTTTGCTCTGACAACTGTGGGACCTGTGTGTGCCTTTCCAAGTCATGTCCAATCAATTGAATTTACCATAGGTGGACTCCTATCAAGTTTATCTTTTAAAATGATCACTGGTTTCGTGTGTATTAGTTTTTGTGAAAGCTGTGAGATGTTTACCAGGTTTATTTGCCATTAAAAAGTATGCCTTATTTGAGGTTAACCTGTAACGTAAACTAATTCACTTTTGTACATTGTGCTGGTCCGTACAATTTACTTTATTTTAGCACCCCAAAAAATGTAGTACTTCCAGATCAACTGTATTATCAATACCATTGTAAAGCACAATTTCTCCCCTTTCCAACAAAATCAATGATGAGACCTTCATGATGCCCATCTCTGCATGATTCAAGAAGGCAATGAGCTCCGTCGGGTCTTTTTAAAAATGGAGGACAAATAAACTTTGATTTGATCTGAGCTTACTGGTTGGCCAGTGGTAGGCCCATAGGTGCACTTGATTTGCTCTCTGGGCCTGCTGGGTAGGCGGTTCCTCCAGACAGATGAAACGGTTCAAAATGGGAAAACTTTGCTTTCCCCGAGGCTGCTCAATCAAGTGCACCTACCGCCAAGAGCGAAAAAAAAAATCTGTAATCATTGGAACGCAAGGCTTTATTGTTAACCCAGTAAAGTGTTGAGATCATTTTTGGAAATAAAAACGTAGTCAATTCTTGAATTGCTTTTCTTGCTTTGAGAAAAAAAGAAGTAGTCTTTTGTTGTTGGAAATAATAGTTGGAAATAGTCTCCTGGTGTCCGGTATATTATTTGTAGGAATTAACATTTTGAACCTCTCTGGAGGTTCCTTAAATATGCCTTTTTTTTATTGCTACGTCTGTCAATCTTATCAAGGATTTAGGTCTCCTGCCACGATAATAGTTCCAGTCTGGATTTGACTACAAACACCAAGTTTGCCCCTGGTGGAATATACAATGAAGTCATTGTCCCATGTAAGGTACTATTCAACATTACAAAATGGCCTTCTTGGTATGTGTGCTGGGATACTAGGAAAATAGGTGTATTCTTATTTATCAGCATGCCTACACCTCTGCTGTTACTACTGTAGGTGGGAGCATAGGCCTCTCTAACCCAGCTCTCTTTAAATATTCAATTTATAATTTTCTCAACTCTTGCAAGAGAACCACATCTGCTGATAATCTCTTTAAGTGTTCAAGAACTATATGCTTTTTTTTCCCATCATGAAGCCCGTCAATGTAATAAGTTGGATTCTGTTGGTCTTTACGTGTATACAATACAATCCAAGTTAAACTTGTCTGTTCCGTCTATCATTGAAGAATAAAATGCAGTGGGTATTCCATGAAATGGAAGTCATAGTATGAATACATACAGCACCAGTCCAAAGTTTGAACACACCTACTGATTCAAGGGTTTCTCTTTACTTTTACTATTTTCTACATTGGAGAATAATAGTGAAGACATCAAAACTGTGAAATAACACATATGGAATCATGTAGTAACCAAACAAGTGTTAAACAAATCAAATATATTTTATATTTGAGATTCTTCAAGGTAGCCACCCTTTGCCTTGATGACAGCTTTGCACACTCTTCGCATTCTCTCAAGCAGCTTCATGAGGAATGCTTTTCCAACAGTCTTGAAGGAGTTCCCACATATGCTGAGCACTTGTAGGCTGCTTTTCCTTCACTGTGCGGTCCAACTCATCCCAAACCATCTCAATTTGATTGAGGTCGGGTGACTGTTTCTCTCCTTGCCCACCCTTCTCCACCCAAGCCAAGCATGTCCCAACCCTCCCTACCTCACCCTCCCTACCTCTCAGACACACTTACTTACATCCATCCATCGACTTACTCATCCATTCTCTGTCCCCGCTCAACATATGCTCTATGCATCCACACGCCCATTCTCTCTCACCCTCTTACACATCTTCATATTCACCATCCCTCACTCTTCCCTCACACGCCCATTCATATACACAAACACACACACACACATACATACACACACACACACACACACACACACACACACACACACACACACACACACACACACACACACACACACACACACACACACTACATTCCCACAGTCCCACACACACACACCTACATTCCCACACACACCCATAGAACAGTTATTGGCATACATGCAATATTTCCCCCTTTGAATTGTATTGTCAGTGTCCATGTAGTCTATTGGCATTGGTTACTTCTATCCTTACTTGAACAACAGTTATTTGGGGAAAGTAGAGTATAGACTGAATTTGGGGGTGGGGGAAAGGATGTTGTCTCAATTTACGGTAAGCTGGTCTCAGGTATCACTATATATAGAATAGTGCGTACATCGTTATTTCCTACATCGACCTCTTCTCATAGCAGGGGGCTCCCCTCCTTCAACTTGGAAGGTTTCTGGGAAGGTTTCTTGTAGCTTGGCGCTTGTGAATTACATCCTTTGTTTTCACTTCCATACCCACACCACTGCCGGGAAGCAGAGTTGAGATTTCATACCTCTTTAATTCAGTGACTTTCTGATTGAAATATATTGCTTGAGGTTTTTTTCTCAGCCTATCAGACAGATCCTGGCTGAATTGATTGGACTGGACTTGGATGTTGATCTCCTTTCCCCCCCTGTGCCTTCAGAATGTTGACTTTGGGCTGATAGTTCCACATCTTGAAGATTCCCATGTAAAGGTGTTTAGGGTTCTTCTGTTTTACACCAAACCTATGGCACCGTTCCAGATCCTCTGGTGATAAACCCACTTCAAGTTCCTCTGATATCAGTTTGACCACGTAGCTGGAAAGGTCCCATTTGTCCTTGTCCAATTCATCTTCTAAAGTTTGCAACTTTGTTTCCAGAAGTCAAATTTAGTTGTCTTGTTCGTTGTATGTGCATGTCGTAAACAATAGATGGTACATTCGTTTCGAGCTAATCTACTTTTTTAACAACAGATTGTAGCAGTTTGTTTGTTTTAGTGAGCATTGAGTGTTTAAGCTATGATTTCCTGGATATCCTTTAGTTGTTCATTACTCTCGTTTGCATCTCCAAGTTGTTATTTGTCTTTTCTGCTGAGGGAAGTCATGTCTTGTAGGGTTCTTGTTGCAATGTCGGTTTACCAAATGATTGGTTCGCTGTTGTACATAACTGACTGCTCACTCTCTCCCAGCTAGACCGCTCACTCTCTCCCAGCTAGACCGCTCACTCTCTCCCAGCTAGATCGCTCACTCTCTCCCAGCTAGACAGATCACTCTCTCCCAGCTAGACAGATTACTCTCTCCCAGTTAGACAGCTCACTCTCCCAGCTAGACAGCTCACTCTCTCCCAGCTAGACAGATTACTCTCTCCCAGCTAGACAGATCACTCTCTCCCAGCTAGACAGATCACTCTCTCCCAGCTAGACAGATCACTCTCTCCCAGCTAGACAGATTACTCTCTCCCAGCTAGACCGCTCACTCTCTCCCAGCTAGACAGATCACTCTCTCCCAGCTAGACAGATTACTCTCTCCCAGCTAGACAGCTCACTCTCTCCCAGCTAGACAGATCACTCTCTCCCAGCTAGACAGCTCACTCTCTCCCAGCTAGACAGCTCACTCTCTCCCAGCTAGACAGATCACTCTCTCCCAGCTAGACAGCTCACTCTCTCCCAGCTAGACAGATCACTCTCTCCCAGCTAGACAGATTACTCTCTCCCAGCTAGACAGCTCACTCTCTCCCAGCTAGACAGATCACTCTCTCCCAGCTAGACAGATTACTCTCTCCCAGCTAGACAGATCACTCTCTCCCAGCTAGACAGATCACTCTCTCCCAGCTAGACAGATCACTCTCTCCCAGCTAGACAGATTACTCTCTCCCAGCTAGACAGATCACTCTCTCCCAGCTAGACAGATCACTCTCTCCCAGCTAGACAGATTACTCTCTCCCAGCTAGACAGCTCACTCTCTCCCAGCTAGACAGATCACTCTCTCCCAGCTAGACAGCTCACTCTCTCCCAGCTAGACAGATCACTCTCTCCCAGCTAGACAGATTACTCTCTCCCAGCTAGACAGATTACTCTCTCCCAGCTAGACAGATTACTCTCTCCCAGCTAGACAGATTACTCTCTCCCAGCTAGACAGATTACTCTCTCCCAGCTAGACAGATTACTCTCTCCCAGCTAGACAGATTACTCTCTCCCAGCTAGACAGATTACTCTCTCCCAGCTAGACAGCTCACTCTCTCCCAGCTAGACAGATCACTCTCTCCCAGCTAGACAGATTACTCTCTCCCAGCTAGACCGCTCACTCTCTCCCAGCTAGACAGATCACTCTCTCCCAGCTAGACAGATCACTCTCTCCCAGCTAGACAGATCACTCTCTCCCAGCTAGACAGATCACTCTCTCCCAGCTAGACAGATCACTCTCTCCCAGCTAGACAGATTACTCTCTCCCAGCTAGACAGATCACTCTCTCCCAGCTAGACAGAT
>NC_056457.1:27967313-27977313 GCF_018296145.1 Oncorhynchus tshawytscha | reverse complement strand
TTAGGTCCTAATTTTCAGAGTAAAAACTCTGAACGGACACTATGAAAGCTTAAACCAAGTGTATTCTTCCCAGAGGGTCAATATAGCTGGATTAGACAAAGACATGGTTTCACCCATAGTAGTATACATTCCCCACTTTGTGTGGAGTCACCTCCTTATCGCTACACATCGTTCTAGGCAGGGAGCTGAGTGATATTGGACTTTAAACGGTTCCTCCCCTTATCCACACTGCCACATGTGATCATTTTCCTTGCCCTCAGCCCCTCCCAAACTTCATTTTGGCACCATTCATGTCTTGATTAATAATAGTTAAAGCTCAGAAATCCAAAGTATAGGTATACTACTGTTAGTTGTGAGGTGTATTTTAATCATGGTCTTTTAATGATCTACTTCGGGGGGGGGGGGTGCAAATGGTCCCCAATCTTTGGTGTGTGTGCTAGTGTATGCTTGTGCACATTGTCATGACGTTGGCCTGGGGATAGGTTTATGACAGTCATAAATAGCTCTTCCCCCTTTTTCCTCTCTCTACCCTACTGATGTGAAATTTGAAAACCCCTTGGTTAACAGAGAGATTCTGGGAACATCAGAAGGTGGGGGGAAATGAACTATATTCTAGTAATCCGACCAATTGAACATATGCTGTGGTACTTAATGAATATGATGTCAGTTCAGTTGTCATCTGAAAGATTCTCATCAATGATAGGATGACATAAACTCTACAGTGGAAAGTCTACACATCAGAGTTATCGGGTTCACATGGAATTGTTGTTCAATTTAAATGTTTGAATATACAAATATTGGTGAAGAGATTAAATGAAATTTTAGCTTCCAAATGAGAGATTTGAGTTTTCATAAGGTTAGGGCTCTGCTCAATCAGTGGCCCGCCCCTGGGAAGAGACATGGGTTATAAAACTTTTCAGACACACCCTTCTCGCTCCACTAGCCTTGATGAAAATGTAACCTCCTGTTCCAAGTATGTGAGGTCTGCAGCCTCTGCGTTTAAAGGACTAACATGTCAACTACAGAATTAAGCCAACCTCAGCGTGAGCTTTGGTTGCGAATGGTGTGAACTTTGAACTTTTATTCACTACAGAAGTGATACCTCCTAGCCGTTGAGTTAGTCGCAGCTGCAAACGCGGGCTAGGAAAGAACAGACAGAGTATTCTGTCGACCACACAACGATGTTACTACAACATATCCAATTTACCACCAGAGACATTCTCCAAAGGACAAAGGACTCGGTTTGGCAACACGGCCTTCCATCTACCACCAACCTACCGAAGCGCAGCTCAGAGTAAATATTTATTTTCCTTTTCCAAATGGGGGTTGTGTAATAGTAGTAGTGTGTGTGGGTTTGTGTGTGTGTGTGTTGTGTAATATTTGTAATGTGTCTGTGTGTGCGCGCGTGTGTGTGTTGTGTAATATTAGTAGTGTGTGTGTGTTTGTGTTTGTGTGTGTATGTTGTGTAGTATTAGTAGTGTGTGTTGTGTAATATTAGTCATGTGTGTGTGTGTGTGTATGTGTGTGTGTTTGTGTGTGTGTAATATTAGTGGTGTGTGTGGGTGTGTGTGTGTGTGAATGTGTGTGTGTTTGTGTGTATGATGTTAGGAGTGTGTGTCTGTGTGTGTTTGTGTGTGTATGTTGTGCAATATTAGTAGTATGTGTGTGTGTGTGTGTGTGTAATATTAGTAGTATTAGTATTGTGTGTGCGGTGTAGTAATAGTAGTGTTCGTGTGTGTATGTGTGTGCCGTGTAATATTAGTAGTGTGTGTGTTGTGTAATATTAGTAGTGTGTGTTGTGTAATATTAGTAGTGTGCTGGAGTCTGCTGGAAATCAGACTCAACCAAGTTTTCCTCTAGGATTTTGCCTGTGCTTAGCTCTATTCCGTTTATTTTTATCCCAAAAAACTCCATAGTCCTTGCTTATGACAAGCATACCCATAACTTGCACCATGCTCAAAGGGATATTCAATGTCTGCCAAAAGGTGCCCTACCAATATGTACCCATCGACCAATAGGGACCATCCTACCAAAAGGGGCCCTTCTACCAATAGGGGCCCTTCTCAGCGAGGCATTGGAAAACTACCTGGTCTTTGATTTTATTTGTGTTTAAAATTAACTGCTGAACTGAGGGACCTTACAGATAATTGTATGTGTGGGGTACAGAGATAAGGTAGTCGTTCAAAAATCATGTTAAACTCTATTATTGCACAGAGAGTGAGTCCATGTAACTTATTATGTGACTTGTTGAGCAAATCTTTACTCCTGAACTTATTTATGCCATAGCAAAGGGGTTGAATACTGATTGACTCAAGACATTTCAGCTTTTCATTTGTAATTCATTTGTAAAATATTCTATTAATATAATTCCACTTTGACATTATGGGTTTTGAATACTTTCTGAAAGCACTGTATAACTGTGTCTATCTCCCTCTATTTCACTTTCTCTACCCACTGCTTTCTCTACCCACTGCTTTCTCTACCCACTGCTTTCTCTACCCACTGCTTTCTCTACCCACTGCTTTCTCTACCCATTGCTTTCTCTACCCATTGCTTTCTCTACCCACTGCTTTCTCTTGCTTTCTCTACCCACTGCTTTCTCTACCCACTGCTTTCTCTACCCACTGCTTTCTCTACCCATTGCTTTCTCTACCCATTGCTTTCTCTACCCATTGCTTTCTCTACCCACTGCTTTCTCTACCCATTGCTTTCTCTACCCACTGCTTTCTCTCTGCTTTCTCTACCCACTGCTTTCTCTACCCATTGCTTTCTCTACCCATTGCTTTCTCTACCCATTGCTTTCTCTACCCATTGCTTTCTCTACCCATTGCTCTACCCATTGCTTTCTCTACCCATTGCTTTCTCTACCCATTGCTTTCTCTACCCATTGCTTTCTCTACCCATTGCTTTTTCTACCCATTGCTTTCTCTACCCATTGCTTTCTCTACCCATTGCTTTCTACCCTACCCATTGCTTTCTCTACCCACTGCTTTCTCTACCCTGCTTTCTCTACCCATTGCTTTCTCTACCCATTGCTTTCTTGCTTTCTCTACCCATTGCTTTGCTTTCTCTACCCACTGCTTTCTCTACCCATTGCTTTCTCTACCCATTGCTTTCTCTACCCACTGCTTTCTCTACCCACTGCTTTCTCTACCCATTGCTTTCTCTACCCATTGCTTTCTCTACCCATTGCTTTCTCTACCCATTGCTTTCTCTACCCATTGCTTTCCATTGCTTTCTCTACCCATTGCTTTCTCTACCCATTGCTCTACCCATTGCTTTCTCTACCCATTGCTTTCTCTACCCATTGCTTTCTCTACCCATTGCTTTCTCTACCCATTGCTTTCTCTACCCATTGCTTTCTCTACCCATTGCTTTCTCTACCCATTGCTTTCTCTACCCATTGCTTTCTCTACCCACTGCTTTCTCTACCCATTGCTTTCTCTTGCTTTCTCTACCCATTGCTTTCTCTACCCATTGCTTTCTCTACCCATTGCTTTCTCTACCCATTGCTTTCTCTACCCATTGCTTTCTCTACCCATTGCTTTCTCTACCCACTGCTTTCTCTACCCATTGCTTTCTCTACCCACTGCTTTCTCTACCCATTGCTTTCTCTACCCACTGCTTTCTCTACCCACTGCTTTCTCTTGCTCTCTACCCATTGCTTTCTCTACCCACTGCTTTCTCTACCCATTGCTTTCTCTACCCATTGCTTTCTCTACCTACCCATTGCTTTCTCTACCCATTGCTTTCTCTACCCATTGCTTTCTCTACCCATTGCTTTCTCTACCCACTGCTTTCTCTACCCATTGCTTTCTCTACCCATTGCTTTTCTCTGCCCACCCATTGCTTTCTCTACCCACTGCTTTCTCTACCCATTGCTTTCTCTACCCACTGCTTTCTCTACCCATTGCTTTCTCTACCCATTGCTTTCTCTACCCATTGCTTTCTCTACCCATTGCTTTCTACCCATTGCTTTCTCTACCCATTGCTTTCTCTACCCATTGCTTTCTCTACCCATTGCTCTCTACCCATTGCTTTCTCTACCCATTGCTTTCTCTACCCATTGCTTTCTCTACCCATTGCTTTCTCTACCCATTGCTTTCTCTACCCATTGCTTTCTCTACCCATTGCTTTCTCTACCCATTGCTTTCTCTACCCACTGCTTTCTCTACCCATTGCTTTCTCTACCCATTGCTTTCTCTACCCACTGCTTTCTCTACCCATTGCTTTCTCTACCCACTGCTTTCTCTACCCATTGCTTTCTCTACCCACTGCTTTCTCTACCCATTGCTTTCTCTACCCACTGCTTTCTCTACCCACTGCTTTCTCTACCCATTGCTTTCTCTACCCATTGCTCTACCCATTGCTTTCTCTACCCATTGCTTTCTTTGCTTTCTCTCTCTACCCACTGCTTTCTCTACCCACTGCTTTCTCTACCCATTGCTTTCTCTACCCACTGCCCATTGCTTTCTCTACCCATTGCTTTTCTACCCATTGCTTTACCCATTGCTTTCTCTACCCACTGCTTTCTCTACCCACCCATTGCTTTGCTTTCTCTACCCATTGCTTTCTCTACCCATTGCTTTCTCTACCCATTGCTTTCTCTACCCATTGCTTTCTCTACCCACTGCTTTCTCTACCCATTGCTTTCTCTACCCATTGCTTTCTCTACCCATTGCTTTCTCTACCCACTGCTTTCTCTACCCATTGCTTTCTACCCACTGCTTTCTCTACCCACTGCTTTCTCTACCCACTGCTTTCTCTTCTGCTTTCTCTACCCATTGCTTTCTCTACCCACCCATTGCTTTCTCTACCCATTGCTTTCTCTACCCACTGCTTTCTCTACCCATTGCTTTCTCTACCCATTGCTTTCTCTACCCATTGCTTTCTACCCATTGCTTTCTCTACCCATTGCTTTCTCTACCCATTGCTTTCTCTACCCATTCTTTCTCTACCCATTGCTTTCTCTACCCATCTGCCCACTGCTTTCTCTACCCATTGCTTTCTCTACCCCTGCTTTCTCTACCCATTGCTTTCTCTACCCACTGCTTTCTCTTGCTTTCTCTACCCACTGCTTTCTCCCACTGCTTTCTCTACCCTTTGCTTTCTCTACCCATTGCTTTCTCTACCCATTGCTTTCTTGCTTTCTCTACCCACTGCTTTCTCTTTGCTTTCTCTACCCACTGCTTTCTCTCTGCTTTCTCTACCCATTGCTTTCTCTACCCACTGCTTTCTCTACCCATTGCTTTCTCTACCCATTGCTTTCTCTACCCACCCATTGCTTTCTCTACCCATTGCTTTCTCTACCCATTACCCATTGCTCTACCCTCTACCCATTGCTTTCTCTACCCATTGCTTTCTCTACCCATTGCTTTCTCTACCCATTGCTTTCTCTACCCACTGCTTTCTCTACCCATTGCTTTTTCTCTACCCATTGCTTTCTCTACCCACTTTCTCTACCCTGCTTTCTCTACCCACTGCTTTCTCTACCCATTGCTTTTTGCTTTCTCTACCCACTGCTTTCTCTACCCATTGCTTTCTCTACTGCTTTTCCCACTGCTTTCTCTTGCTTTCTCTACCCACTGCTTTCTCTACCCACTGCTTTCTCTACCCATTGCTTTCTCTACCCATTGCTTTCTCTACCCATTGCTTTCTCTACCCATTGCTTTCTCTACCCATTGCTTTCTCTACCCATTGCTTTCTCTACCCATTGCTTTCTCTACCCACTGCTTTCTCTACCCATTGCTTTCTCTACCCATTGCTTTCTCTACCCACTGCTTTCTTACCCACTGCTTTCTACCCATTGCTTTCTCTACCCATTGCTTTCTCTACCCACTGCTTTCTCTACCCACTGCTTTCTCTACCCATTGCTTTCTCTACCCACTGCTTTCCTACCCATTGCTTTCTCTACCCACTGCTTTCTCTACCCACTGCTTTCTCTACCCATTGCTTTCTCTACCCACTGCTTTCTCTACCCACTGCTTTCTCTACCCATTGCTTTCTTTCTACCCATTGCTTTCTCTTGCTTTCTCTACCCATTGCTTTTTCTGCTACCCATTGCTTTCTCTACCCATTGCTTTCTTACCCACTGCTTTCTCTACCCACTGCTTTCTCTACCCATACCCACTGCTACCCATTGCTTTCTCTACCCACTGCTTTCTCTACCCATTGCTTTCTCTACCCATTGCTTTCTCTCTCTACCCATTGCTTTCTCTACCCATTGCTTTCTCTACCCACTGCTTTCTCTACCCATTGCTTTCTCTACCCACTGCTTTCTCTACCCATTGCTTTCTCTACCCACTGCTTTCTCTACCCATTGCTTTCTCTACCCATTGCTTTCTCTACCCATTGCTTTCTCTACCCATTGCTTTCTCTACCCACTGCTTTCTCTACCCATTGCTTTCTCTACCCATTGCTTTCTCTACATGTCTGTTTTCTCTACAATTTGCTCTCTGTCTCTCTCGCTCTCTCTGTCTCTGTCTATGCCTCTCTCTGTCTCTGCACTCTCTCTGCTTTCTCTCTCGGTCTCTCTCGCTCTCTCTGTTTCTCTGTCTCTCGGTCTATGTCTCTCTCTGTCTCTCTCTCTCTCTCTGTCTTTGTGCTCTCTCTGCTTCCTCTCGGTCTCTCTCGCTCTCTCATTCTCTGTCTATGTCTCTCTCTGCTCACTCTGCCTCTCTGTCTCACTGTTTCTCTGTCTCTCTGTCTCTTGCTCTGCTCTCTGCTCTCCTCTGTGTCTCTTTGACTTTTTGTCTCTCTCTTTCTGTCTCTTTGTCTTTCTCTCTTTCTCAGTGCATTCAAGGGTTGTTAAATCCGAAACAACCAGACAGTCAGCTGTCTCCTTTATCTATCCTGATGCTTACATTAACAAGAGCCCACAGCAGAGTCAGAGACACTAACTGATTGGGCTGCTAAGGAGCACAGAAACACACTCAGTTCAATCCAATAGTGTGATAACTGCAGTCTACCTGGGGCTAGGCAACAGCATATACAGCAACACAGAATATTATCACATTGAGCTAAAGGCATCAGCTCTGACAGCTGACGTTAGTCAGGTCATTATGTGTAACACATGAAGGTCACAGGCATACTGTGTATTATGCGTCGTGTGTGTTGGATTTATAGGATGTGAGGCTTATGCGTGTATAGACATGTGCTGAACTACATGTGTAGCTCTGCATAGTTCCCAGCCTAACCATAGTCTAGAACCAGAGAACATCAGCTGGGAAGGATGGTGTCATGGAGGATGGTATGATGAAGGATGGAAGGATGGTATGATGGAAGGATGGTGATGGTGTGATGGAAGGATGGTGTGATGGAAGGATGGTGTGATGGAAGGATGGTGTGATGGAAGGAAGGTGTGGTAGGTGGATGGTGTGACAGAAGGATGGTGTGATTGGTGTGATGGAATGATTGCGTGATGGAAGGAAGGTGTGGTAGGTGGATGGTGTGACAGAAGGATGGTGTGATTGGTGTGATGGAATGATTGCGTGATGGAAGGAAGGTGTGGTAGGTGGATGGTGTGACAGAAGGATGGTGTGATTGGTGTGATGGAATGATTGCGTGAAGAAGGATGGTGTGAAGAAGGATGGTATGATGAAGGATGATGTGATGGAATGATGGAAGGATGGTGTGGTGGAAGGATGGAGTGATAGAAAGATGCTATGATGAAGGATGGTGTGATAGGTGGATGGTGTGATGAAAGGCTGGTGTGATGAAGGATGGTTTGATGAAGGATGATGTGATGGAAGGTTGGTGTGATGGAGGATGGTGTGTTGAAGGATGGTGTGATGGAAGTATGATGTGATGGAAGGATGGTGTGGTGGAAGGATGGTGTGATGGAAGAATGGTGTGATGAAATATGATGTGATGAAGTATGGCATGATGAAGGATGGTGTGATGAAAAATTGTGTGATGGTAGGAGGGTATGATGAAGGATGATGTGATGATATGATGAAGGATGGTATGATGGAAGGATGGTGTGATGGAAGTATGGTATTATGAAGGATGGTATGATGAAGGATGGTGTGACGGACAGATGGTGTGATGAAGAATGGTGTGATGAAGTATGTTATGATGAAGGATGGTTTGATAGGTGGATGGTGTGATGGAAGGTTGGTATGATGATGAATGGTGTGATGAATTATGGTATGATAAAGTATGGTGTTATGGAAGGATGGTACGATGAAGGATGGTGTATATATTTTATGAAGGATGGTATGATGCTATGATGACGTTGTGTGTGATAGGTGGATGGTGTGATGGAAGGATGGTATGATGAAGGATGGTTTGATGGAAGGATGAAGTGATGAAGGATGGTGTGATGGAAGGATGGTGTGATGAATGGATGGTGTGATGACAAATGGTGTGATGAATGGATGGTGTGATAGAAAGATTATTTGATGAAGTATGGTGTGAGAGGTGGATGGTGTGATGAAAGGATGGTGTGATGAAGGATGATATGTTTGAAGGATGGTATGATGAAGGTTGATGTGATGAAGGACGTGTGGTGGAGGGATGGTGTGCTGAAGGATGGTGTGATGAAGAATTGTGTGATGAAGGATGGTGTGTTGAAGTTTGGCGTGATGAAGGATGGTGTGATGGAAGGATGATGTGATGAAGGATGGTGTGATGGAGGGATGGTATGATGAAGGTTGGTGTGATGATGGAAGGATGGTGTGCTGAAGGATGGTGTGATGAAAAACTGTGCAATGAAGAATGGTGTGTTGAAGTATGGCCTGATGAAGGATGGTGTGATGGAAGGATGGTATGATGAAGGATGGTTTGATGGACGGATAAAGTGATGGAAATATGGTATGAAGAAGAATGGTGTGTTGGAAGAATGGTGTGATGGTAGGATGGTGTGATAGAGAGATGCTATGATGACATTGTGTGTGATAGGTGGGTGGTGTGATGGAAGGATGGTGTGATGGAAGGATGGTGTGATGAAGAATGGTATGATGAAGGATGGTGTGATGGAAGGATTGTGTGATAAGGATGGTGTGATGAATGGATAGTTCGATGATGGATGGTGTGATAGAAAGATTATTTGATGAAGTATGGTGTGATAGGTGGATGGTGTTATGAAGGATGATATGTTTGAAGGATGTGTGATGGAGGGATGATATGATGAAGGTTGATGTGATGAAGGACGTGTGATGGAAGGGTGGTGTGATGGAAGGATGGTGTGATAGAAAGATGCTATGATGAAGGATGGTGTGATGGAAGGATGGTGTGATGGAAGGGTGGTGTGATGGAAGGATGCTATGATGAAGGATGGTGTGATGGAAGGATGGTGAATGCAAGGATTATTGAATGAAGGATGGTGTGATGGAAGAATGTTATGATGAAGGAAGGATGGTGTGATGGAAGGATGATATGATGAAGTATGGTGTGACGATAGGATGTTATGAAGGATGGTGTGATGGTAGGATGGTGTGATGAAGGATGGTATGATGAAGGATGTGTGATGGAAGGATGGTGTGATGGAAGTATGGTGTGATGGAAGGATGATGTGATGAAAGGATGGTGTGATGAAAGGATGGTGTGATGGAAGGATGGCATGATGAAGGATTGTGTGATGGAAGGATGATGTGATGGAAGGATTGTATGATGAAGGATGGTGTGATGGAAGGATGATGTAATGAAAGGATGGTGTGGTGAAGGATGGTGTGATGAAAGATGGTGTGATGAATTATGATGTGATGAATTCATGGTGTGATTGAAGGATGATATGATGAAGGATGGTGTGATGGAAGGATGGTGTGATAGAAAGATGCTTTGATGAAGGATGGTGTGATAGGTGGATGGTGTGATGGGAAGAATGGTGTGATGAAGGATGGTTTGATGAAGGATGGTTTGATGAATGAAGGATGGTTTGATGAAGGATGGTATGATGGAACTGGGGTATGATGGAAGGATTATTTGATAGAAGGAATGTGTGATTAAAGGATGGTGTGATGAAGAATGGCACGATGAAGGATTGTGTGATGGAAGTATG
>NC_056457.1:27864813-27962313 GCF_018296145.1 Oncorhynchus tshawytscha | reverse complement strand
GTGTGTGTGTGTGTGTGTGTGTGTGTGTGTGTGTGTGTGTGTGTGTGTGTGTGTGCAAAAGCTTTTCCAGGTCATTGGTAAGCCATCACTGTTTTGTACCACTCTATTGCTCTACTAAGAACTGAGATGGTGTAGCTGGTATTATAATGCTGTAAGTGAGTGTGTGGTATAGTAGTGAGTAGGGGTGAAGTTGAACATGATGACCTAAGTTGGAAGAGGATAGGAAAAGATGAGTCGAACTTTGAATATTGTCGTTGAAAAGCAGGAACTTTGAGGAATATAGAGACCCTGCTCTCTCCTCTATCCCTCCTATCCACACCTCTACTTTCATTCCCGTTCTCCCTCTCCATCACCCCTCTATTTCTCTCTAATCCTGCATTCCATTATTCGCTCCTTCTTCTGTTCTCTAGTATATGCTGTTCTGTATCTACTAGAACCATGTTCCTCTGAGGCTGATCAAAGCAGATTGAGAGTGGGAGGAAGGGAAGGAGGGAGGTGGAGAGAGAGAGAAAGAGAGGTGGGGCAGTCAGAGAGAGAGAGAGAGAGGTGGGGCAGTCAGAGAGAGAGAGAGAGAGGTGGGGCAGTCAGAGAGAGAGAGAGAAAGAGAGGTGGGCCAGTCAGAGAGAGAGAGAGGTGGGGCAGTCAGAGAGAGAGAGAGAGAAAGAGAGTTGGGGCAGTCAGAGAGAGAGAGAGAAAGAGAGGTGGGGCAGTCAGAGAGAGAGAGAGAAAGAGAGGTGGGGCAGTCAGAGAGAGAGAGGGAGAGAAAGAGAGGTGGGGCAGTCAGAGAGAGAGAGAGAAAGAGAGTTGGGGCAGTCAGAGAGAGAGAGAGAAAGAGAGGTGGGGCAGTCAGAGAGAGAGAGAGAAAGAGAGGTGGGGCAGTCAGAGAGAGAGAGGGAGAGAAAGAGAGGTGGGGCAGTCAGAGAGAGAGAGAGAGAGGTGGGGCAGAGAGAGAGAGAGAGGTGGGGCAGTCAGAGAGAGAGCGAGAGAGAGAGAAAGAGAGGTGGGGCAGTCAGAGAGAGAGAGAGAGGTGGGGCAGTCAGAGAGAGAGAGAGAGAGAGGTGGGGCAGTGGAGGTGGGGCAGTCAGAGAGAGAGAGAGAGGTGGGACAGTCAGAGAGAGGTGGGACAGTCAGAGAGAGAGAGAGAGAGAGAGAGAGAGTGGGACAGTCAGAGAGAGAGAGAGAGAGAGAGAGAGAGAAAGAGAGGTGGGGCAGTCAGAGAGAGAGAGAGAGAAAGAGAGGTGGGGCAGTCAGAGAGAGAGAGTGAAAAAGTGAAGAACAAACACCATTGTAAATACACGCATATTTATGCTTATTTATTTTATCTTGTGTCCTTTAACCATTTGTACATTGTTAAAACACTGTATATATAATATGACATTTGTAATGTCTTTACTGTTTTGAAACTTCTGTATGTGTAATGTTTACTGTTAATTTTTGTTGTTTTTCACTTTATATATTCACTTTGTATGTTGTCTACCTCACTTGCTTTGGCAATGTTAACACATGTTTCCCATGCCAATAAAGCCCTTGAACTGAATTGAATTGAGAGAGAGAGGTGGGCAGTCAGAGAGAGAGAGAGAGAGAGAGAGAGGTGGGGCAGTGGGGCAGTCAGAGAGAGAGAGAGAGAGAGAGAGAGAGAGAGAGAGGTGGGGCAGTCAGAGAGAGAGAGAGGTGGGGCAGTCAGAGAGAGAGAGAGAGGTACGGCAGTCAGAGAGAGAGAGATTTTATTTTAGTGAACATTTATTTTAACAGGGAGTCAACACTGAGACCGAGGGTCTCATTTCCAGGTGAGCCCTGGTACACAAGACACATTGAGATACAATAAAAAATATACATGCATAAATACTGGTTAAAATACACACACATATGCCAAAAACACCATCATAAAGAACAGTTAAATTTCTCAGCTTCTAGGTCCTCAAACAACACTCAACTGCCCGAGAGGCTCCAGAGCATCACATTTTAATGAGATCTGCAAATTGCAATCTTAAAAACTAAAGGCGGATTTACCTAATTCGGTATCGAGGATCCTCAAGAGTTAACCCTGTGAACATGTTTTGTAAATCATGTTTTTATACTTCAACAATGAAGTTAGGTCAGTCGGAAAGCGTCGTAGAGCTTTGTAAACAAAGAGGGAGTAAGGAAGTGATCTATGGGTCATAGCCAATCCCAGCCAACCTTTTGATCCAGGATGCAGTGATGCGTATTAATACTGTCACCTGTCATAAAGCAAAGGGCGGCAGGGTAGCCTAGTGGTTAGAGTGTTGGACTAGTAACCGGAAGGTTGTGAGTTCAAACCCCCGAGCTGACAAGGTACAAATCTGTCGTTCTGCCCCTGAACAGGCAGTTAACCCACTGTTCCTAGGCCGTCATTGAAAATAAGAATGTGTTCTTAACTGACTTGCCTGGTTAAATAAAGGTTAAAAAAAAATCTATACAATTTTTTTTTTTTAAAGGGTAATGTTGTAGGCAGCATCCAACGGTTTTCACCTCTACGGGATCGGTGTCCCTCCACCGGTTGAGCTAACGTGCACTAATGTGATTAGCATGACATTGTAAGTAACAAGAACATTTCCCAGGACATAGACATGTCTTATATGGCTAGAAAGCTTAAATTCTTGTTAATCTAACTGCACTGTCCAATTTACAGTAGCTATTACAGTGAAATAATAACATGCTATTGTTTGAGGATAGTGCACAACAACACACTTTTATCATGGCAACTGGTTTAATAAATTCACCTCTGAAGGTAAATAATGTACTTACATTCAGTAATCTTGCTCTGATTTGTCATCCTGAGTGTCCTAGAGATAAAATATAGCATAGTTTTGTTCAATAAAATCAATTTTTATATTAAAATGTAGGAACTGGGTTCTACAGTTTGAACCCCTGCTGATTCCATTGGGTGTTTGTCAAAATGATATCCAAAAAAATAGATTTTTCGGGGTGTCTTAAGTTGGGGCAGGTTGGTTAAGTTAACAGTTGAGTTCAATTCAGATCAGTATAAATGTCTTTTAGTCTTTGATCCTGGCATCAACCATTCCAGGTTAAGATGACCAAATATATGAATAATTCAGAATTAGAATAGTTAGACAGAAAATCAGACAATTTTTGCTAAGAGCAATTGGGAGAACATGAATCAGTCCAAGGCCACAGCTCTGGGATTTCAGATCAGATGGAGTCTGTAACACAAACATGCTATGATCAGTAGGTAACCCTCTATATGAAATAGACACGGACTTAAAATGGTATACTGTGCCTTCGGAAAGACTTCAGACCTCTTTTTCCAAAACAACGTACGTTACAGCCTTATGGTAAAATGGATTCAATTGAGCTCAGGTGCATCCTGTTTCCATTGATCATCCTTAAGATGTTTCTATAACTTGATTGGAGTCCACCTGTGTTAAATTCAATTGATTGGACATGATTTGGAAAGGCAAACACCTGTTTATATAAGGTCCCACAGTTGACAGTGCATCTCAAAAACCAAGCCATGAGGTAGAAGGAATTGTCCGTGGAGCTCCGAGACAGGATTGTGTCAAGGCACAGATCTGGGGAAGGGTACCAAAACATTTGTGGATCATTGAAGGTCCCCAGGAACACAGTGACCTCCATCATTCTTAAATTAAAATAGTTTGGAACCACCAAGACTCTTCCTAGAACTGGCCACCTGGCCAAACTGAGCAATCGGGGGAGAAGGGGATTGGTCAGGGTGGTGACCAAGAATCCAATGGTCACCTTGTGTTCCTCTGTGGAGATGGGAGAAATTTCCAGAAGGACAACCATCTCTGCAGCACTTCACCAATCAGGCCTTTATGGTAGAGTGGCCAGACTGAAGCCACTCCTCAGTAAAAGCCACATGACAGCCTGCTTGGTGTTTGTCAAAAGGTCCCTAAAGACTCTCAGACCATGAAAAACAAGATTCTCTGGTCTGATGAAACCAAGATAGGAAATCCTTGGCCTGAATGCCAAGTGTCACGTCAAGAGGAAACTTGACACCATCCTTACGATGAAGCATGGTGCTGGCAGCATTAAGCTGTGGTGATGTTCTTCAGCAGCAGGGACTGGGAGACTAGTCGGGATCGAGGAAAAGAATAACGAAGCAAATTACAGCGAGATCCTTGATGAAAAACTGCTCCAGAGCGCTCTGGACCTCAGCCTGGGGCGAAGGTTCACCTTCCAACAGGACAACAACCAGAGCCTGGACTTGAACCCGATCAATCATCTCTGGAGAGACCTGAAAATAGCTGTGCAGTGACGTTCCCCATCCAATCTGACAGAGCTTGAGAGGATCTGCAGAGAAGAATGGGAAAAACTCCAAATGCTGGCATGCCAAGCTTGTAGCGTCATACCAAAGAAGACTCGATGCTGTAACCCCTGCCAAAGGTGCTTCAATAAAGTACTGAGTAAAGGGTCTGAATACTTATGTAGATGTGATAGTTCCATGCTTTATTTGTAATACATGTGCACATTTTAGAATAAGGCTGTAACGTAACAAAATGTTGAAAAAGTCAATGGGTCTGAATACTTTCAGAAGGCGCTGTAGATACAAGATTGCTTATAAACTGTGCCATTTGGTCTATGCCTCATTTGAGTATGTGGATTAACACAAGACTCAATATAAGGTTATCTGTTTGGACCAAGGACTGATATCCCATCCCTTTTTAAATTCCTTTTCAATGTTAGCACTCGGTATCCAAGCTCCTCTCCTGTTTGGGTGCAGACTGTCCCTTTTTAGGAATTGCGGTCACTCACAAAACTGAAAATCTAATGCTTTTTCAGAGCAGAATCCTGATTTCATCCAGGAATCCGGTGCATATAGGGGTATCGATGGGGGGGGGTGGGTGGAACAAGGGCCTCCGTTGGCTCAGTGGTTCAAAGTCTCGGAAGTATGACAGTAAGACAGCTGAAGGCAGCTTCAGACGGATGGATATGGGTTAAGGGACGCATGTTGTCGCCCTTTTGTTTGATGTTGGCAATCACTTGCCTGGCATCGGAGTCTCTATGACCAGAGCGGGCTCCTAGGGCCACACAGTCCACTTCCAGCGGTTCGAAGCTGTTTGCCAGGTGGAGCGGATCCCTGGGTGAGAGAAATGTTCAGGGCGGAGATCTGAGGAGAGAGAGAACGAGAAAGAGTTCATGTATGCGAGAGAGAGAGAGAGAGAGAGAGAGAGAGAGAGTGATGGAGGTTGTTCATGTTTGAAAGAGAGAGAGAGAGAGATGGGGTAGTCCATGTTTGAGAGAGAGAGAGAGAGAGAGAGAGAGAGAGAGAGAGTGAGAGAGAGACACTTTCAATTTAGGAAATGTGCCCAACGGTACAACTTGGGACAAAAAAGCAGCGTCTCTGGTGGATTTGGTCTAGCAGTGAATGCATCAAAAGAAAAAGTCTGCAAAGCATTTTACTCAATAAAATAATATTCTCAAGAATAAATAAACCTATCCAAATCTGGTGCAAAATATTCAATAGTGTAATTAGACCAATTGAAGTATATGGAAGCGAGGTATGGGGTCCAACCTTTATTTACGATTAAATGCATTGGGAGACAAATTATCCAAAATATCCAAAAGAAAGTACCAAATAATGCATGCAAAGCGGAACTCAGAAGATTCCTTTGAATTGTAAATATAAAGAAAACAATACTAAAATGTTGGCACCATTTGAAAATTATTAAGCACCCAATCATCCTTACAATTCAAAACGCTGGAAACCCAAGAGCTGAACCCTGAAAAGAGTCCCTTATGTCAGCTGTTAAAACAATTAAACAACCCTACTATCCAAACACACATCAAATTGTTACAGAAACTAAATCCTCCTCGACTAATTGGGAAAATGAAACAAAAACACAGAATTAACTAAATTGCTATCTGACCCTCAACAGAGAATACTAATTGACAAAATATCTCTAGTCTCTCAGAGATACAAAACAGAAACTGCTCCTGACCAAATAAAGGCTCAGCGACCACCAATTAATAGGGTATAGAAAAAGGGAGCCACACAAAGACATGGCTAACCCAAGAGGAGTATCTATGTGGTCACTGCACCACAGGGGAGGTAGAGACAGAGATGTACATTTTCCTCTACTGTGAGAAATACTCCCAAATAAGCTAATATCTTTTGAAGAAAATATCTAAATGACATAAAGCTGTGAATTATTCTGTGTGAGGGAGAAAACGCAAATATTACTGCCAGATATGTACAGGATTTCCATAGCCTGAGGGACATCCCATGACCATTTGTTCACTGAAGTATGTACATTGTATATAACTTACAAGTAATACATAGTGTAGCCATCATCCATGTACATTATGTTGATTATTTACTATCCATTATTTGTTATATATTCGTATTTTTATTTAATTAAATGTATCTACCTAAGTTTCCACAATACAACAGCAGTAGTGTTGTAACTGTATACATGATTCTATTATTATTATTATTACAACTGAAGTAAACTGGATTTCATTATCCACATTGGATTGGACTCTATTGACTGAAATGCTTAAACACTTCACCAACAAAAACAGGTCACAACTCCTGCAGCTCTGTCGCACGCTGGGAATGTACATAGTCAATGGTAGGCTTCGATTGGACTGCTATGGTAGGTACACCTATAACTCTCAGAGCGTTCACAGTCAGCCCACTGAAACCAGGGACTGGGATTAGATCACAGTCTACTTGAACAGAGCAATACTCAGTCATGAGGCGTCATAGCCAAAGGAACTGAGTAATATTAAGGAAAGTAGTGTGGAAACCTACAAAAAAAACAATTAGGCAACAACATATTCAATCCCTTTTAGACAACTTCCTGGACAAAACGTTCCACCGTAATAGTGAAGGTGTAAACTTGGCAGTAGAAAACCTAAAACGTATATTTGTCTTCTCAGTTTCCCTATCAAATCTATACATTTCAAACAGAAAACCGGAGAAAATGATCAACAATGATAGTTTGATAAAGAACTCAAAAACCTAAGAAAGAAATTGAGAAACAGATCCAACCAAAAGCATGGAGACACTACGCCTACGCCTTCACTATGGTGAATCGCTAAAACAATACAGAAATACACTACTAAAAAATGAACTTCGCGTCACAAATCAGCTCATTGTAATTGAAGAGTCCATGGACTAACCACTTCTGGGAAAATGTAAAAACACTAAACAAACAACACGAAGAGATATCCATCCAAAATGGAGATGTATGGGTAAACCACTCCAATCTATATTGGCCCAATAACAAAGAACAAACAGCAAAAACATATACATGATCAAATACAAGTCTTGCAATCAGCTATTAAAGACTACCAGAACACACTGGATTATCCAATTACATTGAATAAACTACAGGACAAAATACAAACCCTCCAACCCAAAAACGCCTGTGGTGTTGATGGCATCCTCAATGAAATAATAAAATTTACAGACCACAAATTCCAATTGGCTATACTAAAACTCTTTAACATCATCCTTAGCTCTGGCATCTTCCCCATAATTTGGAAACAAGGACTGATCACCCCAATCCACAAAAGTGGAGAGAAATATTTGACCCTAATAACTACCATGGGCTATGCGTCAACAGCAACCTTGGGAAAATCAGCAGACTCTTAATTTCGTTAGTGAAAACAATGTACCGAGCAGATGTCAAATTGACCCCCCCCTCCAAAAAAAAATATACAAATTATAATAATAACTGTACGACAGACCACGTATTCACCCTGCAAGTCAATTTGGCATGAGGGTCTGCTATACAAATTTATATATTTGTATAGTGGTGTTGGGGAAAAAATATACGACATTATAAAAACCATGTACACAAACAACAACAAGTGGTTAAAATTAGCAAAAAACTCAGGGACGTGGGATGAGACAGGGATGCAGCTTAAGCCCCACCCTCTTCAACATATATCAACGAATTGGCAAGGACGCTAGAACAGTCTGCAGCACCGGGCCTCACCCTACTAGAATCTGAAGTCAAATGTCTACTGATGATCTGGTGCTTCTGTCACCAACCAAGGAGGGCCTATAGCAGCACCTAGATTTTCTGCACAGATTCTGTCAGACCTTGGGCCCTGACAGTAAATCTCAGTAAGACAAAAATAATGGTGTTCCAAAAAAGGTCCAGTCGCCAGGACCACAAATACAAATTCCATCTAGACACCATTGCCCTAGAGCACACAAAAAACTATACATACCCCGGCATAAACATCACCGCCACAGGTAACTTCCACAAATCAAATCAAATGTATTTATATAGCCCTTCGTACATCAGCTGATATCTCAAAGTGCTGTACAGAAACCCAGCCTAAAACCCCAAAAAGCAAGCAATGCAGGTGTAGAAGCACGGTGGCTAGGAAAAACTCCCTAGAAAGGCCAAAACCTAGGAAGAAACCTAGAGAGGAACCAGGCTATGTGGGGTGGCCAGTCCTCTTCTGGCTGTGCCGGGTGGAGATTATAACAGAACATGGCCAAGATGTTCAAATGTTCATAAATGACCAGCATGGTCAAATAATAATAATCACAGGCAGAACAGTTGAAACTGGAGCAGCAGCACGGCCAGGTGGACTGGGGACAGCAAGGAGTCATCATGTCAGGTAGTCCTGAGGCATGGTCCTAGGGCTCAGGCCCTCCGAGAGAGAGAAAGAAAGAAAGAGAGAAAGAGAGAATTAGAGAGAGCATACTTAAATTCACACAGGACACCGGATAGGACAGGAGAAGTACTCCAGATATAACAAACTGACCCTAGCCCCCCGACACATAAACTACTGCAGCATAAATACTGGAGGTTGAGACAGGAGGGGTCAGGAGACACTGTGGCCCCATCCGATGACACCCCCGGACAGGGCCAAACAGGAAGGATATAACCCCACCCACTTTTCCAAAGCACAGCCCCCACACTACTAGAGGGATATCTTCAACCACCAACTTACCATCCTGAGACAAGGCCGAGTATAGCCCACAAAGATCTCCACCAAGGGGGGGCGCCAACCCAGACAGGAAGATCACATCAGTGACTCAACCCACTCAAGTGACGCACCCCTCCTAGGGACGGTATGAAAGAGCCCTAGTAAGCCAGTGACTCAGCCCCTGTAATAGGGTTAGAGGCAGAGAATCCCAGTGGAAAGAGGGGAACCGGCCAGGCAGAGACAGCAAGGGCAGTTCATTGCTCCAGAGCCTTTCCGTTCACCTTCACACTCCTGGGCCAGACTACACTCAATCATATGACCCACTGAAGAGATGAGTCTTCAGTAAAGACTTAAAGGTTGACTTAAAGGTTGAGACCGAGTTTGCGTCTCTCACATGGGTAGGCAGACCATTCCATAAAAATGGAGCTCTATAGGAGAAAGCCCTGCCTCCAGCTGTTTGCTTTGAAATTCTAGGGACAATTAGAAGGCCTGCGTCTTGTGACCGTAGCGTACGTGTAGGTATGTACGGCAGGACCAAATCAGAGAGATAGGTAGGACCAAGCCCATGTAATGCTTTGTAGGTTAGCAGTAAAACCTTGAAATCAGCCCTTGCCTTGACAGGAAGCCAGTGTAGGGAGGCTAGCACTGGAGTAATGTGATCAAATTTTTTGGTTCTAGTCAGGATTCTGGCAGCCGTATTTAGCACTAACTGAAGTTGATTTAGTGCTTTATCCGGGTAGCCGGAAAGTAGAGCATTGCAGTAGTCTAACCTAGAAGTGACAAAAGCATGGATTCATTTTTCTGCATCATTTTTGGACAGAAAGTTTCTGATTTTTGCAATGTTACGTAGATGGAAAAAAAGCTGTCCTTGAAACAGTATTGATATGTTCTTCAAAAGAGAGATCAGGGTCCTTCACAGTTTTATTTGAGACGACTGTACAACCATTAAGATTGATTGTCAAATTCAACAGCTTTGCATGATCTGAGAGAGGCCTTCTATGCTATCAAAAGGAACATAAAATTCAATATACCAATTAGAATCTGACAAAAAATACTTGAATCAATTATAGAACCCATTGGTCTTTAGGGTTATGAGGTCTGGGGTCTGCTCACCAACCAAGAATTCACAAAATGAGACAAACACCAAATTGAGACTCTGCATGCAGAATTCTACACACACAAAAAAGAGAGAGCACATTACTTTTAACTGTTATGCGGAGCAGCACAGGGATCCCAAGAGCAGACTCAGATGAGGAAACAGATGAATGAACCAAGGTATTCATTGTAACACAGGGAGGTATGGAAATCCTTTTGACCTGGAGTGTAGACTGGAGCTGAAGCAAGGCAATGGTTAGCTTGATATTGGGTCCTGGTGGAGGCACGAAGAAAAGACCGGTCCCTCCTCCAGGTGACAACGGCGCCTATGGTCCTGGACTGAGTTACTGTTAGCTGGAAGAAGGCCAGTGACGAAGTCCTGAGCTATGTGTGACCGGGGGCGACTTGGTATGGGAAGAGGGCGAAGCCGACCGGACATAGGTTTGGTGGAGGTTTTGGCATAGACCGAGCACCAAAATCGAGCACCAGACCGGCCACCAAAATCGCTGCCGCAGGAATGCGACAGCCCCGTTCATGCCAGGGTGACAGGTGAGGTGAGTAGCATGGGCCCACTGAAGAATGTCAGAGGGAACTGAATCTGGCACAAACAGAGCCTTACAAGGACCGTTACCTGGGTCAGGCTGGTTCAGCTGAGCCTGACGAGGCAGGAGGCAGCAGCAACGATACAGGAGGATGGCTTAATGGTTTCTGGCTCGGTACCTGTGTTGTCTGCTGTGTGTTGTCTGCGGTGAACTGACGGGAGAAGGCATCAGGCTTGGTATTCTTAGATCTGGGGCGAGAAAGTTTATACAACCTGCTACTGGGGCGGGGAGCTCCAGGTTGGAGGTCAATGGCACAGTTGTACGAGCGATGAGGCGGCAGAGATGGGGTGTGGTGCTTATGGAACACAGGAGTTCATCTGTGATACTCTGGAGGAACAGAAGACAGGTCCGGGGGTTCTGGAATGGACTGGGATACAGACAAGGCAAGTGGAAGAACAGAATGTAGACATTTGGAATGACAAAATGTACTCCAAGTAGTAACCCTCCCAGTGGTCCAGTCAATCTGTGGGTTGTGTAGTTTTAACTGAATCTATAAGAGCAGCTAGAGGAAAAGCCTGACTCTGCCACACAAGGTTGGCCTGGTTGGCCTGGTCTGGTGGAAGATGGGCAGGCAATTTGACCCAATAGTATTTTCCCCATATCACCCGAGCCTCTTCTTACTGGACGCAGGGAACAAGTGGAAACCAGGTGACCAACCTGGCCACAGTATAGACAGCTCCTAGTATCAACACAACGCTACCTCTCCTCTGGAGATAGACGGGTACGGCCGAGCTGCATGGGTTCAGGTTCAGAACATGCCTGGGGTTGGGATACAGTCTGAGTGAGTGAGTTCATGAATGCCCCCTGAAGAGGCTCCTCATCCCAGCCGCTCTCTGCTGCGAGGGTACGGAACTCACATGCCATTTCAGCAACAATCTGGGAGCCTTGACGGAGGGACAGGAGTCGTTTAGCAGCGTCCTTTCCGCAAACTGGGTGGTCCTCCGTGAATCTACTGTAGGAGAACAAATGGGTGACTGTCTCTCCCACACAGCAGTGACCCAGGAAAGCGCTGCTCCACAGAGGCAACCAATCAAAAACATAATCTTAGCTCGTTCACTAGCATAAGAGTAGGGCTGTTGCTCAAATACTAGTGAACATTGTACCAAAAAGGCTCTGCAGGTTCCGAGATTACCATTGTAGCGCTCTGGAGTAGGAACAAACGGCACCCGGGTGGAGAGGAGGGACTTGGGACAGGTTGTGGAGGCTGAGGTTGGAGTGTGCTGGGTTGGGTTGGGACAGGTTGTGGAGGCTGAGGTTGGAGTGTGCTGGGTTGGGACAGTTTGTGGAGGCTGAGGTTGGAGTGTGCTGGGTTGGGACAGGGGTAAACAGGTCCGGAGGGGAATCCAAGGGAGTGGTGGTGTGGTGAGTCCAGAACGGGGTAGCAGGGTGATGAGATGTGGAACAGGAGCCATAGTCAGGGTGGGAAAGTGGCAGAACTGAGTATTTGCAGAGGTCTTGATAATGGAACGAGTTGCAGCTGGTAGGGATCTGCTCTGACTCCAGCTCACCTGTCTTCAACCACACAATCAGAGAGAGAGAGAGAGAGAGAGAGGGAGAGAGAGGGAGAGGGAGAGGGAGAGAAGAGAGAGGGAGAGAGAGAGAGAGAGAGAGAGAGAGAGAGAGAGAGAGGGGAGAGAGAGAGAGAGAGAGAGAGAGAGAGAGAGATGGGAGAGAGAGAGAGAGAGAGAGAGAGAGAGAGAGAGAGGGAGAGATGGGGAGAGAGAGAGAGAGAGAGAGAGAGGGAGAGATGGGAGAGAGAGAGAGAGAGAGAGAGAGAGAGAGAGTGTGTGTGTACTGGGGAATGGCTGCAGGTCAATCAGACACAACGGATGACCACTAGGGGCTTTGTCAGGAGCAGATGTGACATTAACTGAACTGGGGTTACCAGTGAGTGAGGGTGTGTTTGTCTGTGCAACATTTCTGAGTGCCTGGGCGCTCAGTGTACCATGCTAATAGCACTCAGACCTGGTCTTCAGGGATAACCAGATCTAGCAGTGGTGAGGGTGTTTTGTTACAGTATTAATGATCTGTTTAACAGAGCTGTCACAGGGTTGTCTTAAAAATTCCTCTCCACTCTTCTCCTGTCCTCTGTTGTTTTAGTAATGTAAGTTGTGTATGTTTCTGTTTGGTTGAACCTGCTATTTAAAAGTCTTCTATGATCTGGTCGGTTTAATAAAGTGCAGGTTAGCAGTATATATAATGTGTGAAGTACGTACTTGATAAGAGTGTGTAGGTAAGCAGTATTATAGACTGTAGTGTGTAGGTAAACATTATTATAGACAAGTATTATAGACCTTACTGTGTAGGTAAGCAGTATTATAGACTGTAGTGTGTAGGTAAGCAGTATTATAGACTGTAGTGTGTAGGTAAACAGTATTATAGACTGTAGTGTGTAGGTAAGCAGTATTATAGACTGTAGTGTGTAGGTAAGCAGTATTATAGACTGTAGTGTGTAGGTAAGCAGTATTATAGACTGTAGTGTGTAGGTAAACAGTATTATAGACCAGTATTATAGACTGTAGTGTGTAGGTAAGCAGTATTATAGACCAGTATTATAGACTGTAGTGTGTAGGTAAGCAGTATTATAGACTGTAGTGTGTAGGTAAGCAGTATTATAGACTGTAGTGTGTAGGTAAGCAGTATTATAGACTGTAGTGTGTAGGTATCAGTATTATAGACTGTAGTGTGTAGGTATCAGTATTATAGACCAGTATTATAGACTGTAGTGTGTAGGTAAGCAGTATTATAGACTGTAGTGTGTAGGTAAACAGTATTATAGACTGTAGTGTGTAGGTATCAGTATTATAGACCCGTATTATAGACTGTAGTGTGTAGGTATCAGTATTATAGACCCGTATTATAGACTGTAGTGTGTAGGTATCAGTATTATAGACTGTACTGTGTAGGTACCAGTATTATAGACCAGTATTATAGACTGTAGTGTGTAGGTATCAGTATTATAGACTGTAGTGTGCAGGTAAACAGTATTATAGACTTTATTATTAAAGACTGTAGTGTGCAGGTAAACAGTATTATAGACCAGTATTATAGACTGTAGTGTGTAGGTAAGCAGTATTATAGACTTTATTATTAAAGACTGTAGTGTGTAGGTAAGCAGTATTATAGACCAGTATTATAGACTGTAGTGTGTAGGTAAGCAGTATTATAGACCAGTATTATAGACTGTAGTGTGTAGGTAAGCATTATTATAGACCAGTATTATAGACTGTAGTGTGTAGGTAAGCATTTTCAGGGGACTGTAATGGGGCCTGTGTGTGTGTGTGTGTGTGTGTGTGTGTGTGTGTGTGTGTGTGTGTGTGTGTGTGTGTGTGTGTGTGTGTGTGTGTGTGTGTGTGTGTGTGTGTGTGTGTGTGTGTGTGTGTGTGTTACAGTTAGCGCACCGGCCTCTCCCAGAGAGATGAGGAGTATGAAAGAACGCAAGACCGAATACGACTCCACAGCAACCAACGCAGGTTTCCACGACAACAAAGGAGAGCACACCTCCCGAAAAGACACCATGGCAGGTGTGTGTGTGAAGGAGAGAGAAATAACAGACACTTACTTTCTATCTATATATCTCTTTCTGTCATTCTCTCTCTCCTCCTCCCTCTAACTCTCTCCACTCTCTCTCTCTGTCTGACACCCTCTCTCGCTCATTCCCTCTGTCTGACACCCCCTCTCTTTCCCTCTGACACCCCCCTCTCTCTCTCTCTCTCTCTCTCTCTCCCTCTCTCTCTCTCTCTCTCTCTATCCCCCTTTTTCTCACCCCCTGTCTGTCACCCCCCTCTCTCTCCTCTTTCTCTGTCTGACAACCTCGCTCTCTTCTTTCAGTCAGAATCTCCTGTGGAACATCCACATTGTTCCGGAACTCTTATGTTACAACTAATGACGAGATCGAACACAACCAGGTGAGCTCCACTACACACACTACTAATATTATAACACACACACTACTAATATTATAACACACACACTACTAATATTATAACACACACACTACTAATATTATAACACACACACTACTAATATTATAACACACACACTACTAATATTATAACACACACACTACTAATATTATAACACACACACTACTAATATTATAACACACACACTACTAATATTACACAACACACACACTACTAATATTATAACACACACACTTCTAATATTACACAACACACAACTAATATTACCCAACACACACACAGCTAATATTACCCAACACACACACACAACTAATATTACACACACACACACACACACACACATGAATACATACATACACACACACACACAAACAAACACACACACATACACATACACATACAAACACATATACACACACACACACACATGTACATTCTGTCACGTTCGTTGTTGGAATGAGCGGACCAAGGCGCAGCGTGCGTAGAGTTCCACATATTTTAATAAATTGAAACTCACCAAACAAAAACAAACAAGCACAAATGAAACGTGACATTCTGGGCTGCTCACAGGCAGCTACACAAAAACAAGATCCCACAAAACCAAAGGTGGAAAAAAGGCTGCCTAAGTATGATCCCCAATCAGAGACAACGATAGACAGCTGCCTCTGATTGGGAACCATACCAGGCCAACAAAGAAATAGAGAAACTAGAATGCCCACCCAAATCACACCCTGACCTAACCGAATAGAGAAATAAAAAGGCTCTCTAAGGTCAGGGCGTGACACATACAGTTGAAGTCGGAAGTTTACATACTCCTTAGCCAAACACATTTAAACTCAGTTTTTCACATTTCCTGACATTGAATCCTAGTAAAGATTCCCTGTCTTAGGTCAGTTAGGATCATCACTTTAGTTTTAGAATGTGAAATGTCAGAATAATAGAAGAGAGAATGATTTATTTCAGCTTTTATTTCTTTCATCACATTCCCAGTGGGTTAAAAGTTTACATGCAGTCAATTAGTATTTGGTAGCATTGCCTTTAAATTGTTTAACTTGGGTCAAACGTTTCGGGTAGCCTTCCAAAAGCTTCCCACAATAAGTTGGGTGAATTCTGGCCCATTCCTCCTGACAGCTGGTGTAACTGAGTCAGGTTTGTAGGCCTCCTTGCTCGCACACGCTTTTTCCATTCTGCCCACAACTTTTATACAGGATTGAGGTCAGGGCTTTGTGATGGCCACTCCAATACCTTGACTTTGCTGTCCTTAAGCCATTTCTCCACAACTTTGGAAGTATGCTTGTCTATTTGGAAGACCCATTAGCGACCAAGCTTTAACTTCCTGACTGATGTCTTGAAATGTTGCTTCAATATATCCACACAATATTCCTCTCTCATGATGCCATCTATTTTGTGAAGTGCACCAGTCCCTCCTGCAGCAAAGCACCCCCACAACATGATGCTGCCACCCCCACAACATGATGCTGCCACCCCCACAACATGATGCTGCCACCCCCACAACCTGATGCTGCCACCCCCACAACATGATGCTGCCACCCCCACAACATGATGCTGCCACCCCCACAACATGATGCTGCCACCCCCACAACATGATGCTGCCACCCCCACAACATGATGCTGCCACCCCCGTGCTTCACAGTTGGGATGGTGTTCTTCGGCATGCAATCCTCCCCCTTTTTCCTCCAAACATAACGATGGTCATTATGGCCAAACAGTTCTATTTTTGATTCATCAGACCAGAGGACATTTCTCCAAATAGTACGATCTTTGTCCCCATGTGCAGTTGCAAACCTTAGCCTGGCTTTTTTTATGGCGGGTTTGAAGCAGTGGCTTCTTCCTTGCTGAGCGGTCTTTCAGGTTATGTTGATATAGGACTCATTTAACTGTGGATATAGATACTTATGTACCTGTTTCCTCCAGCATCTTCACAAGGTCCTTTGCTGTTTTTCTGGGATTGATTTGCACCTTTCACACCAAAGTACGTTCATCTCTAGGAGACAGATCACGTCTCCTTCCTGAGCGGTTTGACAGCTGCGTGGTCCCATGGTGTTTATACTTGCACACTATTGTTTATATAGATGAACGTGGTACCTTTAGGCATTTGAAAATTGCTCCCAAGGATGAACCAGACTTGTGGAGGTCTACACATTTTTTCTGAGGTCGGCTGATTTCTTTTGATTTTGCGATGATGTCAAGCAAAGAGGCACAGAGTTGGAAGGTAGGCCTTGAAATACATCCACAGGTACACCTCCAATTGACTACAATGATGTCAATTAGCCTATCAGAAGCTTCTAAAGCCATGACAAGCTGTTTAAAGGCACAGTCAACTTAGTGTTGTGTAAAATTCTGACCCACTGGAATTGTGATACAGTGAATTATAAGTGGAATAATCTGTCTGTCAACAATTTTTGGTTAATTTACTTGTTTCATGCACAAAGTAGATGTCCTAACCGACTTGCCAAAACTACAGTTAGTTAACAAGAAATTTGTGGTGGTTGAAAAATGAGTTTTAATGAGTCCAACCTAAATGTATGTAAACTTCCTACTTCAATTGTACATACATGTATATACACACACACACACACACACACACACACACACACACACACACACACACACACACACACACACACACACACACACACACACACACACACACACACACACACACACACACACACACACACACACACTCATATTGCTGCTCACACACACACACACACACATACATACATATACACACACACGCACACACACTTATGCACACACACATACACACAACAACCCGCCCACGCACACACATACGTACACGCACATACATATACACACACACATGCACACAGACACATACACACACACAACGCCCACACACACACACACACACACACACACACACACACACACAGACACATACACACACACACACACACACACATACAACACACACACAGACACACACACACACACACACACACACACACACACACACACACATACAACACACACACAGACACATACACACACACACACACAGACACACACATATTTTTATGTCCCATCTTGTCGCCAAGTTACCTCCTTGAAATCTGGTGCCATGGTGATGGTTGTCACGGTTACGTCTTCAGGAAGGCGGAGGTTCTGATAAGCTCTGATGCCTTCTGGAATCTTCCCCACTGAACCCGCCGAAAATCTGGAGAGATTGAAACCGTTGCAACATGAATCCATTCCATACCCCGCTCTTATCCAATTAATCAACCTTATATTTTAACCTCAGATAAAGTTAACACAGAGCTGTTTAATCTGTCTTTCACTTCCTTTCCAGATCCCTCCCCAGCCCATGGCCCCTCAGGCAGACTGCTCCTCTACACCCCTAAAAGACTATGACACGTTCCCTCCATCCCTCCCTCCCTCCTTCCCCCCTCCGCAGAACCCTGGCCGCATGCTGGATGACTCCTTCTGCGAGCTTCCAGATCAGCCCCTCCCCCAGCCCCCGTCTCAGGCCGCCACAGACCTCCGGATGCACCTTGGCCTTAAGTCCACTGGCAACTATGTGGACTTCTACTCTGCATCCCGGCCCTACTCCGAACTCAACTACGAGACCAGCCACTACCCGGCTTCACCTGACTCCTGGGTCTAAAGACAGGAGTCACAACTTAACATGGGTCCTGGAGAGATACAGGCTGGTGTAGGGTTTAGCTCCAGCCCAACACTAACAAACAGCACACCTGCAAGATGTAATGAACCATTGATTTGAGGATATTAGGTTTATTAGTGCTGGGCTGGAACAAAATCCTGCATAGTCCCGTAGCTCTCCAGGATTGAGAGTGAAGAACACTGGTGTAGAGTAAATAGGGGGTCCGAGGTTAATGTTAGTAACCAACGGCAAACAGGGATTGAAGGGGGTTAGGGGGTGCTAGGGGGTTGTGAGGGGATGAGGTGTGAAGAGAGACTGCGCATGTGCATGAATACCACAAGACATTTTGCCGCCAGTTCAGTTTGTTCAAAGCTTGTTCCACTGGGAAAGGGAGTGGGATAGATGTGTCAGAGTGAGAGAGTGAGAGTGAGAGAGTGAGAGAGAGAGAGAGAGAGAGAGAGAGAGAGAGAGAGAGAGAGAGAGAGAGAGAGAGAGAGAAAAGTCCTTGATAGAAGAAAAGAAAAAAACAACAACTGAATGATGACGGAAGGCTTTTACCTCTGGGAGTTGCTTTGCTTGACTTTCAGAAAGAAGAAGGGGAATGGAGTGGAGTGGAGTGGAGAAATGGAAGAGAGGAAGAGTTGTGAGTGTTTTTTGGCAAGTCGGATGAAAAGTAACAGACCAGAGAAGGGACAGAGAAGATGAGAGGAAAACACCAAGCACAAGACAGGACAGGATGTTTACAGGAAAAACAAGGGTGCAGCTTTCCACACGTTCATTACATTGACTTCTGACTTCTGTCAATCAAAGCTTCTACCTTTCTATGGAGTGTTGTCTGTTGAAGAAGAATCTTCCAGCCTTTTAGGTTTTTATTTTCACGTCTTTTTTATTTGTACTTTTTGAAGTTGTGGATGTACAGTATTTTGGTGTACAGTGACAGTACAGTACAGTACAGTACAGTGACAGTACAGTACAGTACAGTACAGTACAGTACAGTACAGTACAGTACAGTACAGTACAGTACAGTACAGTACAGTACAGTGACAGTACAGTGCAGTGACAGTAAAGTACAGTGACAGTACAGTGACAGTACAGTGACAGTACAGTACAGTACAGTGACAGTACAGTGACAGTGACAGTACAGTACAGTACAGTACAGTACAGTACAGTACAGTGCAGTGACAGTACAATACGGTGACAGTACAGTACAGTGACAGTACAGTGACAGTACAGTACAGTGACAGTACAGTGACAGTGACAGTACAGTACAGTGACAGTACAGTACAGTGACAGTACAGTGACAGTGACAGTACAATACAGTGACAGTGACAGTGACAGTACAGTGACAGTACAGTGACAGTACAGTGACAGTACAGTACAGTGACTGTACAGTGACAGTACAATACAGTGACAGTACAATACAGTGACAGTACAGTGACGGTACAGTGACAGTACAGTACAGTGACAGTACAGTACATTACAGTGACAGTACATTGACAGTACAGTGGCAGTAGAGTACAGTGACAGTACAGTACAGTGACAGTACAGTGACAGTACAGTGACAGTACAGTACAGTGCAGTGACAGTACAGTGCAGTGACTGACAGTACAGTGACAGTACAATACGGTGACAGTACAGTACAGTGACAGTACAGTGACAGTGACAGTACAATACGGTGAAAGTACAGTACAGTGACAGTACAGTGCAGTGACAGTACAGTGCAGTGACAGTACAGTGCAGTGACAGTAACAGTACAGTGACAGTACAATACAGTGACAGTACAGTACAGTGACAGTACAGTACAGTGACAGTACAGTGACAGTGACAGTACAATACGGTGACAGTACAGTGACAGTACAGTGACAGTACAGTGACAGTACAATACAGTGACAGTACAATACAGTGACAGTACAGTACAGTGACAGTACAGTGACGGTACAGTGACAGTACAGTACAGTACAGTGACAGTACAGTACAGTACAGTACATTACAGTGACAGTACAGTGACAGTACAGTGGCAGTACAGTACAGTGACAGTACAGTACAGTGACAGTACAGTGACAGTACAGTACAGTGACAGTGACAGTACAGTGACAGTACAGTACAGTACAGTACAGTACAGTACAGTGACAGTACAGTACAGTGACAGTACAGTACAGTGACAGTACAGTACAGTACAGTGACAGTACAGTACAGTACAGTACAGTACAGTGACAGTACAGTACAGTGACAGTACAGTGCAGTGACAGTACAGTACAGTGACATTACAGTACAGTGACATTACAGTACAGTGACAGTACAGTACAGTGCAGTGACAGTACAGTGACAGTACAGTGACAGTACAGTGCAGTGACAGTACAGTACAGTACAGTGACGGTAAAATACGGTGACAGTACAGTACAGTAACAGTACAGTGACAGTACAGTACAGTGACAGTACAGTGACAGTACAGTGACAGTACAGTACAGTGACAGTACAGTACATTACAGTGACAGCACAGTGACAGCACAGTGACAGCACAGTGACAGAACAGTGACCGTACAGTACAGTGACAGTACAGTACAGTGACAGTACATTACAGTGACAGGACAGTGACAGTACAGTACAGTGGCAGTACAGTACAGTGACAGTACAGTACAGTACAGTACAGTACAGTGACTGTGACAGTACAGTGACAGTGACAGTGACAGTACAGTACAGTGACAGTGACAGTAGAGTGACAGTACAGTACAGTGACAGTACAGTACAGTGACGGTACCATAGTGACAGTACAGTACAGTACTGTACAGTGACAGTACAGTGACAGTGCAGTACAGTGACAGTACAGTGACAGTACAGTGACAGTACAGTGACAGTACAATACAGTGACAGTACAGTGACAGTACAGTGACAGTGACAGTACAGTACAGTACATTACAGTGACAGTACAGTGACGGTAGAGTACAGTACAGTGACAGTACAGTGACATTGACAGTACAGTGATAGTACAGTACAGTGACAGTACAGTGACAGTACAGTGACAGTACAGTACAGTGACAGTGACAGTACAGTGACAGTACAGTGACAGTACAGTACAGTGACAGTGACAGTGATAGTACAGTGACAGGACAGTACAGTGACAGTACAGTACAGTGACAGTACAGTACAGTGACAGTACCGTAGTGACAGTACCGTAGTGACAGTACAGTGACAGTGACAGTACAGCACAGTACTGTACAGTGACAGTACAGTGACATTGCAGTACAGTGACAGTACAGTACAGTGACAGTACAGTGACAGTACATTACAGTGACAGTACAGTGACAGTACAGTGACAGTACAGTACAGTACAGTGACAGTACATTACAGTGACAGTACAGTGACAGTACAGTACAGTACATTACAGTGACAGTACAGTGACAGTACAGTACAGTACAGTACAGTGACAGTACAGTACAGTACAGGTACAGTACAGTGACAGTACAGTACTCTGACAGTACAGTGACAGTGACAGTGACAGTACAGTACAGTGACAGTACAGTACAGTGACAGTGACAGTACAGTGACAGTACAGTGACAGTACAGTACAGTGACAGTACAGTACAGTACAGTACAGTACAGTACAGTACAGTACAGTACAGTACAGTGACAGTGACAGTGACAGTACAGTGACAGTACAGTGACAGTGCAGTACAGTACAGTGACAGTACAGTGACAGTACAGTACAGTACAGTGACAGTGACAGTACAGTGACAGTACAGTACAGTACAGTACAGTACAGTGACAGTACAGTGACAGTACAGTACAGTACAGTACAGTACAGTACAGTGACAGTGACAGTGACAGTACAGTGACAGTACAGTGACAGTGCAGTACAGTACAGTGACAGTACAGTGACAGTACAGTACAGTACAGTGACAGTGACAGTACAGTGACAGTACAGTACAGTACAGTACAGTACAGTGACAGTACAGTACAGTACAGTACAGTACAGTACAGTACAGTGACAGTACAGTACAGTACAGTACAGTACAGTACAGTACAGTACAGTGACAGTACAGTACAGTGTCAGTGACAGTACAGTGACAGTACAGTACAGTGACAGTACAGTGACAGTACAGTACAGTGCAGTGACAGTACAGTGCAGTGACAGTGACAGTACAGTGACAGTACACGGTGACAGTACAGTACAGTGACAGTACAGTGACAGTGACAGTACAATACGGTGAAAGTACAGTACAGTGACAGTACAGTGCAGTGACAGTACAGTGCAGTGACAGTACAGTGCAGTGACAGTGACAGTACAGTGACAGTACACGGTGACAGTACAGTACAGTGACAGTACAGTACAGTGACAGTACAGTGACAGTGACAGTACAATACGGTGACAGTACAGTGACAGTACAGTGACAGTACAGTGACAGTACAATACAGTGACAGTACAATACAGTGACAGTACAGTACAGTGACAGTACAGTGACGGTACAGTGACAGTACAGTACAGTACAGTGACAGTACAGTACAGTACAGTACATTACAGTGACAGTACAGTGACAGTACAGTGGCAGTACAGTACAGTGACAGTACAGTACAGTGACAGTACAGTGACAGTACAGTACAGTGACAGTGACAGTACAGTGACAGTACAGTACAGTACAGTACAGTACAGTACAGTACAGTGACAGTACAGTACAGTGACAGTACAGTACAGTGACAGTAGTACAGTACAGTACAGTGACAGTACAGTACAGTACAGTACAGTACAGTACAGTGACAGTACAGTACAGTGACAGTACAGTGCAGTGACAGTACAGTACAGTGACATTACAGTACAGTGACATTACAGTACAGTGCAGTGACAGTACAGTGACAGTACAGTGACAGTACAGTGCAGTGACAGTACAGTACAGTACAGTGACGGTAAAACACGGTGACAGTACAGTACAGTAACAGTACAGTGACAGTACAGTACAGTGACAGTGACAGTACAGTGACGGTAAAATACGGTGACAGTACAGTACAGTAACAGTACAGTGACAGTGACAGCACAGTGACAGCACAGTGACAGAACAGTGACCGTACAGTACAGTGACAGTACAGTACAGTGACAGTACATTACAGTGACAGTACAGTACAGTGGCAGTACAGTACAGTGACAGTACAGTGACAGTACAGTACAGTACAGTACAGTACAGTGACTGTGACAGTACAGTGACAGTGACAGTGACAGTACAGTACAGTGACAGTGACAGTAGAGTGACAGTACAGTACAGTGACAGTACAGTACAGTGACGGTACCATAGTGACAGTACAGTACAGTACTGTACAGTGACAGTACAGTGACAGTGCAGTACAGTGACAGTACAGTGACAGTACAGTGACAGTACAATACAGTGACAGTACAGTGACAGTACAGTGACAGTGACAGTACAGTACAGTACATTACAGTGACAGTACAGTGTAGAGTACAGTACAGTGACAGTACAGTGACATTGACAGTACAGTGATAGTACAGTACAGTGACAGTACAGTGACAGTACAGTGACAGTACAGTACAGTGACAGTGACAGTACAGTGACAGTGACAGTACAGTGACAGTACAGTACAGTGACAGTGACAGTGATAGTACAGTGACAGGACAGTACAGTACAGTGACAGTACAGTACAGTGACAGTACAGTACAGTGACAGTACCGTAGTGACAGTACAGTGACAGTGACAGTACAGCACAGTACTGTACAGTGACAGTACAGTGACATTGCAGTACAGTGACAGTACAGTACAGTGACAGTACAGTGACAGTACATTACAGTGACAGTACAGTGACAGTACAGTGACAGTACAGTACAGTACAGTGACAGTACATTACAGTGACAGTACAGTGACAGTACAGTACAGTACATTACAGTGACAGTACAGTGACAGTACAGTACAGTACAGTACAGTACAGTGACAGTACAGTACAGTACAGGTACAGTACAGTGACAGTACAGTACTCTGACAGTACAGTGACAGTGACAGTGACAGTACAGTACAGTGACAGTGACAGTGACAGTACAGTACAGTGACAGTGACAGTACAGTGACAGTACAGTGACAGTACAGTACAGTGACAGTACAGTACAGTACAGTACAGTACAGTACAGTACAGTACAGTACAGTGACAGTGACAGTGACAGTACAGTGACAGTACAGTGACAGTGCAGTACAGTACAGTGACAGTACAGTGACAGTACAGTACAGTACAGTGACAGTGACAGTACAGTGACAGTACAGTACAGTACAGTACAGTACAGTGACAGTACAGTGACAGTACAGTACAGTACAGTACAGTACAGTACAGTGACAGTGACAGTGACAGTACAGTGACAGTACAGTGACAGTGCAGTACAGTACAGTGACAGTACAGTGACAGTACAGTACAGTACAGTGACAGTGACAGTACAGTGACAGTACAGTACAGTACAGTACAGTACAGTGACAGTACAGTACAGTACAGTACAGTACAGTACAGTACAGTACAGTGACAGTACAGTACAGTACAGTACAGTACAGTGACAGTACAGTACAGTGTCAGTGACAGTACAGTGACAGTACAGTACAGTGACAGTGACAGTGACAGTACAGTACAGTGACAGTACAGTACAGTGACAGTACAGTGACAGTACAGTACAGTGACAGTACAGTACAGTCACAGTACAGTGACAGTACAGTGACAGTAAAGTACAGTACAGTGACAGTTGACCTGGATGGTATTGTGTATATTACACATCTTGTCACTACCGACCGACTGACCGGCCACTGGATATTGTTTTCTAGTAACAGAATAGAGACTGAGAAGAAAACACTTCCCGCACACCACCTCCTTTCAATGTGGATATTTGGTTCATATTTGGTTTAGACATTGATCAAGTGAGATTACAACCTATATTCACCCACTGAAAAAGACTGCCAATAGTTAGTTGAATGTCAAATGTGTTGTCACTGTGCTTTCAACCATTTTAAAGCACAGCAAAGTTCAAATGGGAACACAATGTCAGATATTTTAATTATTTATACAACCAATTCATGTGTAATTACTTATCACTGTGCTTCATCTAACTACATTACAAGTACATGTGCAAGTGATTAATACGGATTGAGATTCTACCAGATTATTACAACTGTGAAGATCTGCACAGACCTGCGACCATCTATACATGCTATCTTGATCACGCACGCTTTATATGATTACATAACAAGAAACATATAGATACAGTCAAATTTAAATGTGGCCATTGGATGTGTTACTAATTTTAAGGTTAAATGTTACATTAGTTTGTCAGATAGCCTTATCTTAAGACTTTTTACTGTCTTACAAAAATAATATTGAATTGTGTTCTGTTGACCAAGCAATCAAATATCAACATTTATAGGAGATGTATCTACTGTTTGGATAGCTCCGTCTGACCCACTGGCTTCATCTTTAACTGGTATTTTTGGTTGAGTTGGTGACATGAATCCAATATATAATTTGTAACTTGTCGACAAATTAACAGGCTATTTGTTGTATTCAGGAAATGATGTTTAATTGTGTTTGGTTGTCAACACAACCATATTTCAACATCTTCTGCTTGAATAGTTCCATCTGTGCCACTGAGACTGTGTTGAATCGGATCAGCTTGTGGAAAGAAATGTGCTGTGAAAAGTTCTGATGTGATTGGTCAAAAAAACTATTAGTGAAAGACAGATCAGAATTGGGATGCCTGTGTAAATGCAATACAATTAGTGAAAGACAGATCAGAATTGGGATGCCTGTGTAAATGCAGCGTGTCTTAGTCTGTCTTTAGTTCCAGTTTGTATATAAATGAATAACGTCTCCACCTCACACCATAAATCAAAGTTTAAAGAATATTAGTGAATCAAACTTGAAATGCACTTTTAATAACGTTTGATTTGATGTAGTCCGAGTCTTTAACTTAGATTTTTGGTTGAGATGGAGAAGTGAATCCAACATATCTATAACGGTTTTCTTGTGTCGAAGGAGAGGCGGACCAAAAAGCAGCGTGGTTATTATTCATGGTTCTTTAATAAAGAAACTATACATGAATAGACTAACAAAACAAGAAATGTGGGAAAAAACCAAAACAACCCTATCTGGTGCAAACACAGAGACAGGAACAATCACCCACAAACCCCAACACCAAACAGGCTACCTAAAATATGGTTCCCAGTCAGAGACAATGACTAACACCTGCCTCTGATTGAGAACCATATCAGGCCAAACACAGAAACAGACAAACTAGACACACAACATAGAATGCCCACTCAGATCACACCCTGACCAAACAAAACATAGAAATATACAAAGCAAACTATGGTCAGGGTGTGACAATATCAATCACCAATTTGTAGACAAACTGGAATTAAAGCCAGACTACTAAATCAGTGGCTCAGATGGAACTCTCCAAATAGAAGATACAGTTCCTTCTAATGTTCATGGTCACGTTGACAACTCAATGTCATTACATTTGAAATCAACCAGAGCCTGAAACCCTGGGCCTGTAGTATATCCATTTTTAGTTGAATTATGGGTTTCATTGAAACAATAGTTGTTGATGACGTTGTAAATGCTATATAGGCCTTAGTAGTATAATTGATGGTATATTCGTGATATAGTATGGTCACATTTCAACTTTTCTGTCAAACCTTACCCTTTGGAATGACTTTTCCACCAACACTGAATCTATTTGGTTTTTAATTGGAGATGTCTGAGCAGTTTTTCTCACGATAGCACATTGGCAATAGTCAGTCACAAATATTGTAGCTAATCAGGGCTGGGTATGGCTAAATCCCTGGATGGGAGACCAAACAGTAGCTGTAGGTTGATCAACTATCCAGTAGGAGGTGCTGCCCAGCCTGTTACTTTTTTCTGATATTGAATATAACATTGAAGATCTGATGTTGTTTTAAAGGAACAAATTCAACATGTTTTATACAAGGTTTTTCTATGTTGAAATTTGGTTACCTGATGATATAATTCTGTGGTTGAAATTTCACCCTCAAAACAACAGTAATATTGATACTGTATTTTCCACATAGATTCCAAGTCACAATAAGTTGACAAATTACATCGAAACGGTGATTCAACCAGTTTGTGCCCAGTAGGTTTGAAACAATGTCAATCAATGATCACTGTCCTGTCTCCCCTTTCCAACCAACATCTGTTCTAACAGCCAGAGGGATGTGGGTCTGTTCTAACAGCCAGATGGATGTGGGTCTAACAGCCAGAGGGATGTGAGTCTGTTCTAACAGCCAGAGGGATGTGAGTCTGTTCTAACAGCCAGAGGGATGTGGGTCTGTTCTAACAGCCAGAGGGATGTGGGTCTGTTCTAACAGCCAGAGGGATGTGGGTCTAACAGCCAGAGGGATGTGGGTCTAACAGCCAGAGGGATGTGAGTCTGTTCTAACAGCCAGAGGGATGTGGGTCTGTTCTAACAGCCAGAGGGATGTGAGTCTGTTCTAACGGCCAGAGAGATGTGGGTCTAATGGCCAGAGGGATGTGGGTCTGTTCTAACAGCCAGAGGGATGTGGGTCTGTTCTAACAGCCAGAGGGATGTGGGTCTGTTCTAACAGCCAGAGGGATGTGGGTCTGTTCTAACAGCCAGAGGGATGTGGGTATTTTCTAACAGCCAGAGGGATGTGGGTCTAACAGCCAGGGGATGTGAGTCTGTTCTAACAGCCAGAGGGATGTGGGTCTAACAACCAGAGGGATGTGGGTCTGTTCTAACAGCCAGAGGGATGTGGGTCTGTTCTAACAGCCAGAGGGATGTGGGTCTGTTCTAACAGCCAGAGGGATGTTGGTCTGTTCTAACAGCCAGAGGGATGTGAGTCTGTTCTAACAGCCAGAGGGATGTGAGTCTGTTCTAACAGCCAGAGGGATGTGAGTCTGTTCTAACAGCCAGAGGGATGTGGGTCTGTTCTAACAGCCAGAGGGATGTGGGTCTTTTCTAGCAGCCAGAGGGATGTGGGTCTGTTCTAACAGCCAGAGGGATGTGGGTCTAACAGCCAGAGGGATGTGGGTCTGTTCTAACAGCCAGAGGGATGTGGGTCTAACAACCAGAGGGATGTGGGTCTGTTCTAACAGCCAGAGGGATGTGGGTCTGTTCTAACAGCCAGAGGGATGTGGGTCTAACAGCCAGAGGGATGTGGGTCTGTTCTAACAGCCAGAGGGATGTGGGTCTGTTCTAACAGCCAGAGGGATGTGAGTCTGTTCTAACAGCCAGAGGGATGTGAGTCTGTTCTAACAGCCAGAGGGATGTGGGTCTGTTCTAACAGCCAGAGGGATGTGGGTCTGTTCTAACAGCCAGAGGGATGTGGGTCTGTTCTAACAGCCAGAGGGATGTGAGTCTGTTCTAACAGCCAGAGGGATGTGGGTCTAACAGCCAGAGGGATGTGGGTCTAACAGCCAGAGGGATGTGGGTCTGTTCTAACAGCCAGAGGGATGTGGGTCTAACAGCCAGAGGGATGTGGGTCTGTTCTAACAGCCAGAGGGATGTGGGTCTAACAGCCAGAGGGATGTGGGTCTAACAGCCAGAGGGATGTGGGTCTGTTCTAACAGCCAGAGGGATGTGAGTCTAACAGCCAGAGGGATGCGAGTCTAACAACCAGAGGGATGTGAGTCTAACAACCAGAGGGATGTGGGTCTGTTCTAACAGCCAGAGGGATGTGGGTCTGTTCTAACAGCCAGAGGGATGTGGGTCTGTTCTAACAGCCAGAGGGATGTTGGTCTGTTCTAACAGCCAGAGGGATGTGAGTCTGTTCTAACAGCCAGAGGGATGTGGGTCTGTTCTAACAGCCAGAGGGATGTGAGTCTGTTCTAACAGCCAGAGGGATGTGAGTCTGTTCTAACAGCCAGAGGGATGTGGGTCTGTTCTAACAGCCAGAGGGATGTGGGTCTTTTCTAGCAGCCAGAGGGATGTGGGTCTGTTCTAACAGCCAGAGGGATGTGGGTCTAACAGCCAGAGGGATGTGGGTCTGTTCTAACAGCCAGAGGGATGTGGGTCTAACAACCAGAGGGATGTGGGTCTGTTCTAACAGCCAGAGGGATGTGGGTCTGTTCTAACAGCCAGAGGGATGTGGGTCTGTTCTAACAGCCAGAGGGATGTGAGTCTGTTCTAACAGCCAGAGGGATGTGAGTCTGTTCTAACAGCCAGAGGGATGTGGGTCTGTTCTAACAGCCAGAGGGATGTGGGTCTTTTCTAGCAGCCAGAGGGATGTGGGTCTGTTCTAACAGCCAGAGGGATGTGGGTCTAACAGCCAGAGGGATGTGGGTCTGTTCTAACAGCCAGAGGGATGTGGGTCTAACAGCCAGAGGGATGTGGGTCTAACAGCCAGAGGGATGTGGGTCTGTTCTAACAGCCAGAGGGATGTGAGTCTAACAGCCAGAGGGATGTGAGTCTAACAACCAGAGGGATGTGGGTCTGTTCTAACAGCCAGAGGGATGTGGGTCTGTTCTAACAGCCAGAGGGATGTGGGTCTAACAGCCAGAGGGATGTGGGTCTGTTCTAACAGCCAGAGGGATGTGAGTCTAACAACCAGAGGGATGTGAGTCTAACAGCCAGAGGGATGTGAGTCTAACAACCAGAGGGATGTGAGTCTAACAGCCAGAGGGATGTGAGTCTAACAACCAGAGGGATGTGAGTCTAACAGCCAGAGGGATGTGAGTCTAACAGCCAGAGGGATGTGAGTCTAACAACCAGAGGGATGTGAGTCTAACAACCAGAGGGATGTGAGTCTAACAACCAGAGGGATGTGAGTCTAACAACCAGAGGGATGTGAGTGACCAGCAGTATGGTCTGAGGATGTGCAGTTGTTTTGTGGAAACTACATGACAACCAGAAGCGGTCCAAGACCGATTACAAGACCAATGACATCATTCCACACTCCTTTTTGACAAAGTGCTTTTACACTGCCTAAAAAATACTATGTAGATATTTCAAATAGATGTTTTTGATTCTCCGTTTCCACACTCTGACATTTTATTTTGAAGATATAGTGTTTAAAAGGTTCTGAATTGAAATATTTTTTACACAGTTACATGATACAACTAGTCCATTCTACAAGAATCAACATTCTCCATTCTAAGATGTGGCAGTTATCTTGGCTGTTAAGAGTGTGGGGCTAGTAACTGAAAGGTTGCTGGTTTGAATCCCCGAGCAGGTTATGTGAAAAATGTGTAGTTCTGCCCTTGAGCAAGGCACTTAACCCCAACAACACCTGCTCCCTGCAAGCTGATAATGTTGAATAAAGCAGCCCCCTCGCACCTCTCTGATTCAGAGGGGTTGGGTTAAATGCAGAAGACACATTTCAGTTAAATGCATTCCGTTGTGCAACTGACTAGGTATCCTTTTTCACTACTGTACATTAGAGAGAGAAGTGACATTGTGCTAGTCTTTGCCCTCTCTGGTTCCAGCCCTAGACTGGAGGATGTATGAGACTCTCAGTTTACAGACAACCATGACCACTGACCCGTCATTCCCTCTCCTGTTTGTAACTGTGTTTTGATGGGAGTAAGTTACACAGTACAAAGAGGTATCACTGTAGAAATTGAGTACGTACGTCTCCTTCTCAAATGTACAGATCTGCCTATGTTAGTTGAGCGCGTGTGTGTGTGTGTGTGTGTGTGTGTGCTTGTGTGCGTTTGTGTGAGTGTCTCTCGATCATTGTCTGAAAGCAGAGGTATCCCTCCAGATAAAGGCAGATTTCTCAAGGTAAAAATCACTTGACTGACTTATCCATAGAGAATGAATGCCAAATCTATGTATAGATATTACAGAATCATTTTTATGTGCAGGTGTCGGTGTCATTAAAAGCAACAACATTTTAAGGTGAAAAGACTTGTACGATATGCCTCTGTTCACTTGACTGTACTGACGATGATGATGATGATTATAATGATGAAGATCGAACCCCTGTTTTGAGAAAACAGCTTTACTCCAATATCCACACTAGCATATCAGTCATTGGCAATGTATTAGCCATGGATTCTAAGTAGGTTGCTAGCTAGTGTGGATATTGGAACGTATCCTAACAGAACCCAGCTGATGATAATGAGGATGTTGACACTATGGTGTGAGTTGTGTTGTCATGTGTCCTGGCTTATTAGAAGACTCTACTGCGTATGGATGCTACCTTTAACACCAGGTAAATAAAAGACTCTTTGCAAATCTATTGTACCTTATTCAACCTTTATTTCATCAAGGTAAGTCATGGAGAACATGTTGAATGAATCACATTTTATTCGTTGTTTTAGTGCTATTTCAAAGTCGTATGTCACTGAACTTTCGAGAGAACTTGAAACGCCAAGGTCGACAGTGACAATAACAAGCTCCCTTGAGGTTGGCGAACCATTGAGATGACAGGGCATAAGTACAGATAATGTTTTCACAGTTTGTTCCACGTTTTTAACCCAACCTGGGCGTATCCTTTTTTTTATTATCACATCCTACCATGTTAGCCTGGCTGACGTGACTCACGGCGAGGGAGCGCTGTGACACTGCCCACTGGACACAGGTGTAAATTCAACATCGATTTCATTGAAATGACAGGAAAAAGACGTTGAATCAACCAGAGTGCCCAGTGGATGGTCTGGACAGGAGTGCATTCTAAATGCAGTATTCCTGGATAAATGTGCTCCTGAATGTACTGAACTGTTATCAGTTCTCTGAAAAGTTGTTTTTCTTTCATGGGGGGTTGAGACCTTTCTTTCATGGGGGGTAGAGACCTTTCTTTCATGGGGGTTGAGACCTTTCTTTCATGGGGGTTGAGACCTTTCTTTCATGGGGGTTGAGACCTTTCTTTCAAGGGGGTTGAGACCTTTCTTTCATGGGGGGGGTAGAGACCTTTCTTTCATGGGGGTAGAGACCTTTCCTTCATGGGGGTTGAGACATTTCCTTCATGGGGGTTGAGACCTTTCTTTCATTAGGACCTTTCTTTCATGGGGGTTGAGACCTTTCTTTCATGGGGGTTGAGACCTTTCTTTCATGGGGGTTAGGACCTTTCCTTCATGGGGGTAGAGATCTTTCCTTCATGGGGGTTGAGACCTTTCCTTCATGGGGGTATAGACCTTTCCTTCATGGGAGGTAGAGACCTTTCCTTCATGGGGGTTGAGACCTTTCCTTCATGGGGGTTGAGACCCTTTCCTTCATGGGGGGTTGAGACCCTTCCTTCATGGGGGGTTGAGACCGCACGTTGTTTGGATTGGAAAATTCAACCATTGTATTAGTAGGGGGCGGTGCTCTGGGATTGTGCATCCCTTTCATTATCTACATATCGTGCAGACAACATCAAAATAGCCTTTCCAGACTAAGGTCAGGAGGACCCAGATCTAAGAGTTAGGTGTTAGCTAGACTAACCACATATACCCACATCTAAAGGTTAGGTGTTAGCCAGACGAACCACATGTACACAGATCTAAGAGTTAGGTGTTAGCCAGACTAACCACATGTACACAGATCTAAGAGTTAGGTGTTAGCCAGACTAACCACATGTACACAGATCTAAGAGTTAGGTGTTAGCCAGACTAACCACATATACACAGATCTAAGAGTTAGGTGTTAGCCAGACTAACCACATATACACAGATCTAAGAGTTAGGTGTTTATTTTTTTATATATATATTTTAATATTTTATTTTAAGCCTATCCCAAACCTTAACCACATGTACACAGATCTAAGAGTTTGGTGTTAAGACTAACCCATTCAAAATCTAAAGGTTAATGTTAGCCAGACTAACCACATGTACACAGATTGAGTTTGGTGTTTATTTTTTTATATATATATTTTAATATTTTATTTTAAGCCTATCCCAAACCTTGTTCTGAACCCTGAGCTGTTGTTCAGACTGTGAGAGCTGTTGTTCAGACTGTGAGAGCTGTTGTTCTGACTGTGAGAGCTGTTGTTCAGACTGTGAGAGCTGTTGTTCAGACTGTGAGGGCTGTTGTTCTGACTGTGTGAGCTGTTGTTCAGACTGTGAGAGCTGTTGTTCAGACTGTGAGAGCTGTTGTTCTGATTGTGAGAGCTGTTGTTCAGACTGTGAGAGCTGTTGTTCAGACTGTGAGAGCTGTTGTTCAGACTGTGAGAGCTGTTGTTCTGACTGTGAGAGCTGTTGTTCAGACTGTGAGAGCTGTTGTTCAGACTGTGAGAGCTGTTGTTCTGACTGTGAGAGCTGTTGTTCAGACTGTGAGAGCTGTTGTTCAGACTGTGAGAGCTGTTGTTCAGACTGTGAGAGCTGTTGTTCAGACTGTGACGGCTGTTGTTCTGACTGTGAGAGCTGTTGTTCAGACTGTGAGAGCTGTTGTTCAGACTGTGAGAGCTGTTGTTCAGACTGTGAGAGCTGTTGTTCTGACTGTCAGAGCTGTTGTTCTGACTGTCAGAGCTGTTGTTCAGACTGTGGGAGCTGTTGTTCAGACTGTGAGAGCTGTTGTTCAGACTGTAAGAGCTGTTGTTCAGACTGTGAAGAGCTGTTGTTCAGACTGTGAGAGCTGTTGTTCAGACTGTGAGAGCTGTTGTTCAGACTGTGAGAGCTGTTGGTCAGACTGTGAGAGCTGTTGTTCAGACTGTGAGAGCTGTTGTTCAAACTGTGAGAGCTGTTGTTCAAACTGTGAGAGCTGTTGTTCAGACTGTGAGAGCTGTTGGTCAGACTGTGAGAGCTGTTGTTCAGACTGTGAGAGCTGTTGTTCAGACTGTGAGAGCTGTTGTTGTGGCCACAGAGATGATGCAGTGTAGAGGCCATGCATACACTGACATGTTTTAAATAGATTGATAATCCTACATAGGCTACCACTCTATAGATGAGTAAGCACAGTGACAACCCCTCTAATTTTCCTAAGTAGTGCAGTGGTCTAAGACACTGCATTTCAGTGCAAGCTGTGTCACTGCGGCAGCTGGTTCGAATCCAGGCTGCATCACATCCGGCCGTGATTGGGAGTCCCATAGGGTGGTGCACAATTGGCCCAGCGTTGTCCGGGTTTGGCCGGGATAGGCCGTCAATGTAAATAACAATTTGTTCTTAACTGACTTGCCAGGTTAAATAAAGATAAAAATGAAAACTATCGTTCTATGCTTGTACCTTTGATTCCATTCATCATAGAGGTACAGATGTATGATATTAATTTGACCAGTGTTGTCAAAGCAAAATAATCCTGCAGTAACAGGATTATAACATTTAGTCCATAATGTTGCTTGATCAGTGGTTAGGCTGTTATCTGACCCAAAAGTAGGCTACATGAGAAGTGCTATACTGTTAATATAATCGCGTGTTGGTGCGGGTTTTCAGTGCATTCATGTAAGTCCTGCGGCTCAGGAAAATTGTCAGTGACAACAGAGTGATAAAATGAATATCCCGCACCTGTAGGTTCCCATTCACAAAGCCAGCCTGGAGGAGTGAAATAAGCAGGTAGTGACAAATGACTGGAACTCGTTTCCCCAGTCTGTGTGAAATGCAGTGCTTTGTATTAACTCTGTTGTCATGATTATTACCTTTCACAATAAGTAGAAAAGTTGGACTCTACCAGAGAAAAAACGTCCCACCGCGGACGGACGGGTGGTGGGACGTAATGTGGCATGAAATAGCTTTTCAATTTGACCTCCATTTATGTCTCTGTTTTAACACGGCAGAGAGAGGCACCGCGCAGTGGACGTTCTGTTCCTCTCTGCTCTGATCGGACCGACTTTGCCCATCCAGACGTGACAAACCTCGGACACAGAGTGTACGCCGCTCTGACATCGCTCATCCATGTATTTATACACTCTGAATTACATTCCCTTACTTAGATTTGTGTGTATAGGATATATGTTGTAAAATTGTTAGATATTACTTGTTAGATATTACTGCACTGTTGGAGTTAGAAACACAATAACATCTGCTAATCACGTCTATGCGACAAATACAATTTGATTTGATTTGAGGTGTGTGTGTGAATGTACGGGTGTGCATGTGTATGTGTGTAAGTGGTGGTTCACACTGGAGGGTTTGATACCAAAAATCTATTTCTGATTTAAACAAAGGTGAGCATTCAGCAGTGTGCTTCTGATACAGACAGGCAGACAGATCTCAGACAGACCCAACACAATGATGTACGAGGAACATAAATCTCATCCGCTTTAGGAGCGAGGGAGGGAGAAAGATGGATAGATACATAGAGAGGGGGTGCAAGATGGAGGGAGGCATAGGGAGAGAGGAAGTGGGAAAGAGTGTGTGTGAGTGAGAGAAAGAGAGAAGAGAGGGAAGAAGAGGGGAGAAAGAGGGAAGAGAGGGGAGAAGAGGGGAAGAAAGAGGGGGAGAAAGAGAAGAGAGGGAAGAAGAGGGGGGAAAGAGAGAAGAGAGGGGAGAAGAGGGGGAGAAAGAGAGAAGAGAGGGGAGAAGAGGGGGAGAAAGAGAGAAGAGAGGGGAGAAGAGGGGGAGAAAGAGAGAAGAGAGGGGAGAAGAGGGGGAGAAAGAGAGAAGAGAGGGGAGAAGAGGGGGAGAAAGAGAGAAGAGGGGGAGAAGAGAGAAGAGAGGGGAGAAGAGAGGGAGAAGAGAGGGGAGAAAGAGAGAGAGGAGCCCAGACTGCTCTGAGTGATTTATTTAGGGCCGTGTTAGGAACTCTGACAGTTCAATTTGAACTCTGCCTAGGAACCTGGCGTTGGGCGGAAAATAGGAAGGATTAATGTTACTGATGAACTAAATACAAAACCTCCAGTGTGTGGAACAGCAACATGAATGGAACAGGATAAATAATGGTAAACAACCCTGCTATGCACCTCACCTAACCTGAGTAACATTTAACTGGCAGGGAATGGTTTGGACCTAAACAGCTGTTGTAGAGATGCCAATGTGGTAGGTCTACTGTGTCTCGTACGTCTATAGCCTTGTGAATATAACACAGTGAATATAACTCCATTTCATTGTGTCCCTCCCTCTCCGCCTCCTGCTACTCCTCCTGCTCGTCCACACACAGAGGCACACACCATGAGGTGTCCTGTCAGGTGGAATCACCTCACCCTGAACGAGGCATGACAGTACAGTAGAGTGTTACCCAGCGGAGACATGGATAGACAGTTATTCTTCAGTGTTGCAGCAGCCACTGTCTTTGGTTTTCGCCTGCTGTGAACCCCTACCCCCTACCTCCTCCAGAGAAAGGGAGTGATAGAGAAAGCATGTGTTCTTGTCAGATGCAGCTTATCACTCACCAGTGACGTCCCCATTCTGTCTATGTAAACTCAACCATCACAGAGAGATCTCAGAGGCACACACACACACACACACACAGTAATAGCAGTAGCAATAGTTCTACGACTTTTTTGTCATTAGCTATGGTCGGAAACCCCCAGACACACAGACAGACAGACAGATTTCTGAATGCTGATTGGCTGACAGCCATGGTACAATTTGCAAAGAAATTCTAAAAACCTGTTTTCACTTTATCATTATGGGGTATTGTGATGTCATTATGGGGTATTGATGAAGTTGAAGGCAGTACTAGTAATGTCGCTTTATTTAATTTCAGCTCCAATAAGCGCTTTATATTCTGCGGTCATTAGAAACCAAATCCCAAAACACCCCTAGCCACTGCATCGTAGGGCACTTGATCTGAAACAACAAAAAAAGTGTCAGGGAGAAACATTGTACTTTCCATTCAGACCACTTCCAACACGAGGGCAGGAAAATCAAAGAACAGGTTGCTTGATGTCATAAGTGCAAAGGTGGATTTTTGTAGACTGCTAATGTTATATTCCCAGCACACAAAAAAAAAGAGGATAAAATGAAGAGTAAAACATTTTAAAAAGGACATTCTACAGAAGTAATATTTTTTTAGTTACAATAGCTTGTCTTTCTCACTTGACTCTTAAACTAGAAATCTTTAACACCACTATTACATGGTAACAGCCATTATGGGGTATTGTGTGTAGATTGATGAGGAAAACATTTAATTTAATCAATTTTAGGATAAGGCTGTAACGTTAAAAAAAAGGGGAAAAGGGAAGGGGTCTGAATACTTTCCAAATACACTGTATATCAGACCGTATGGTGTATATGGGTATGACAAAACATAAAAAATGTTCATGCTCTAATTACGTTGGTAACCAGTTTATGATAGCAATAAGGCACCGTGGTATATATGGCCAATATACAACGGCTAAGGGCTGTGTCCGGGCACTCTGTGTCGTGGAGTGCACAAGAACAGCCCTTAGCCACAGTATGTGTGTTACGGTTTTCTAGTGGTGATGAAGGAGAGTCGGACCAAACTGCAGCGTGTCGATTGCGATCCATGTTTAATACAACAAAGAAACACGAACTTACAAAAAACAATAAACGAAACCGAAACAGCCTATCTGGTGCAAACTAACAGAGAGTACACATAGGACACTAAATCAAATCAAATCAAATTTTATTTGTCACATACACATGGTTAGCAGATGTTAATGCGAGTGTAGCGAAATGCTTGTGCTTCTAGTTCCGACAATGCAGTAATAACGAGCAAGTAATCTAACTAACAATTCCAAAAAAAACTACTGTCATACACAGTGTAAGGGGATAAAGAATATGTACATAAGGATATATGAATGAGTGATGGTACAGAGCAGCATAGGCAAGATACAGTAGATGATATCGAGTACAGTATATACATATGAGATAAGTATGTAAACCAAGTGGCATAGTTAAAGTGGCTAGTGATACATGTATTACATAAGGATGCAGTCGATGATATAGAGTACAGTATCAGCGTATGCATATGAGATGAACAATGTAGGGTAAGTAACATTATGTAAGGTAGCATTGTTTAAAGTGGCTAGTGATATATTTACATCATTTCCCATCAATTCCCATGATTAAAGTGGCTGGAGTAGAGTCAGTGTCATTGACAGTGTGTTGGCAGTAGCCACTCAATGTTAGTGGTGGCTGTTTAACAGTCTGATGGCCTTGAGATAGAAGCTGTTTTTCAGTCTCTCGGTCCCAGCTTTGATGCACCTGTACTGACCTCGCCTTCTGGATGGCAGCGGGGTGAACAGGCAGTGGCTCGGGTGGTTGATGTCCTTGATGATCTTTATGGCCTTCCTGTAGCATCGGGTGGTGTAGGTGTCCTGGAGGGCAGGTAGTTTGCCCCCGGTGATGCGTTGTGCAGACCTCACTACCCTCTGGAGAGCCTTACGGTTGAGGGCGGTGCAGTTGCCATACCAGGCGGTGATACAGCCCGCCAGGATGCTCTCGATTGTGCATCTGTAGAAGTTTGTGAGTGCTTTTGGTGACAAGCCGAATTTCTTCAGCCTCCTGAGGTTGAAGAGGCGCTGCTGCGCCTTCCTCACGATGCTGTCTGTGTGAGTGGACCAATTCAGTTTGTCTGTGATGTGTATGCCGAGGAACTTAAAACTTGCTACCCTCTCCACTACTGTTCCGTCGATGTGGATGGGGGTGTTCCCTCTGCTGTTTCCTGAAGTCCACAATCATCTCCTTAGTTTTGTTGACGTTGAGTGTGAGGTTATTTTCCTGACACCACACTCCGAGGGCCCTCACCTCCTCCCTGTAGGCCGTCTCGTCGTTGTTGGTAATCAAGCCTACCACTGTTGTGTCGTCCGCAAACTTGATGATTGAGTTGGAGGCGTGCATGGCCACGCAGTCGTGGGTGAACAGGGAGTACAGGAGAGGGCTCAGAACGCACCCTTGTGGGGCCCCAGTGTTGAGGATCAGCGGGGAGGAGATGTTGTTGCCTACCCTCACCACCTGGGGGCGGCCCGTCAGGAAGTCCAGTACCCAGTTGCACAGGGCGGGGTCGAGACCCAGGGTCTCGAGCTTGATGACGAGCTTGGAGGGTACTATGGTGTTGAATGCCGAGCTGTAGTCGATGAACAGCATTCTCACATAGGTATTCCTCTTGTCCAGATGGGTTAGGGCAGTGTGCAGTGTGGTTGAGATTGCATCGTCTGTGGACCTATTTGGGCGGTAAGCAAATTGGAGTGGGTCAAGGGTGTCAGGTAGGGTGGAGGTGATATGGTCCTTGACTAGTCTCTCAAAGCACTTCATGATGACGGATGTGAGTGCTACGGGGCGGTAGTCGTTTAGCTCAGTTACCTTAGCTTTCTTGGGAACAGGAACAATGGTGGCCCTCTTGAAGCATGTGGGAACAGCAGACTGGTATAGGGATTGATTGAATATGTCCGTAAACACACCGGCCAGCTGGTCTGCGCATGCTCTGAGGGCGCGGCTGGGGATGCCGTCTGGGCCTGCAGCCTTGCGAGGGTTAACACGTTTAAATGTCTTACTCACTTCGGCTGCAGTGAAGGAGAGACCGCATGTTTCCGTTGCAGGCCGTGTCAGTGGCACTGTATTGTCCTCAAAGCGGGCAAAAAGTTATTTAGTCTGCCTGGGAGCAAGACATCCTGGTCCGTGACTGGGCTGGGTTTCTTCCTGTAGTCCGTGATTGACTGTAGACCCTGCCACATACCTCTTGTGTCTGAGCCGTTGAATTGAGATTCTACTTTGTCTCTGTACTGGCGCTTAGCTTGTTTGATAGCCTTGCGGAGGGAATAGCTGCACTGTTTGTATTCAGCCATGTTACCAGACACCTTGCCCTGATTAAAAGCAGTGGTTCGTGCCTTCAGTTTCACACGAATGCTGCCATCAATCCACGGTTTCTGGTTAGGGAATGTTTTAATCGTTGCTATGGGAACGACATCTTCAACGCACGTTCTAATGAACTCGCACACCGTATCAGCGTATTCGTCAATGTTGTTGTCTGACGCAATATGAAACATCTCCCAGTCCACGTGATGGAAGCAGTCTTGGAGTGTGGAGTGTGGAGTCAGCTTGGTCGGACCAGCGTTGGACAGACCTCAGCGTGGGAGCTTCTTGTTTTAGTTTCTGTCTGTAGGCAGGGATCAACAAAATGGAGTCGTGGTCAGCTTTTCCGAAAGGGGGGCGGGGCAGGGCCTTATATGCGTCGCGGAAGTTAGAGTAACAATGATCCAGGGTCTTTCCACCCCTGGTTGCGCAATCGATATGCTGATAAAATTTAGGGAGTCTTGTTTTCAGATTAGCCTTGTTAAAATCCCCAGCTACAATGAATGCAGCCTCCGGATAAATCGTTTCCAGTTTGCAGAGAGTTAAGTAAAGTTCGTTCAGAGCCATCGATGTGTCTGCTTGGGGGGATATATACGGCTGTGATTATAATCGAAGAGAATTCTCTTGGTAGATAATGCGGTCTACATTTGATTGTGAGGAATTCTAAATCAGGTGAACAGAAGGATTTGAGTTCCTGTATGTTTCTTTCATCACACCATGTCACGTTGGCCATAAGACATACGCCCCCGCCCCTCTTCTTACCAGAAAGATGTTTGTTTCTGTCGGCGCGATGCGTGGAGAAACCCGCTGGCTGCACCGCTTCGGATTGCGTCTCTCCAGTTAGCCATGTTTCCGTGAAGCAGAGAACGTTACAGTCTCTGATGTCCCTCTGGAATGCTACCCTTGCTCGGATTTCATCAACCTTGTTGTCAAGAGACTGGACATTGGCAAGAAGAATGCTAGGGAGTGGTGCACGATGTGCCCGTCTCCGGAGTCTGACCAGAAGACCGCTTCGTTTCCCTCTTTTTCTGAGTCGTTTTTTTTTTTTTTTGGTCGCTGCATGTGATCCACTCGGTTACACTGGTTGTAAGGCAGAACACAGGATCCGCGTCGCGAAAAACATATTCTTGGTCGTACTGATGGTGAGTTGACGCTGATCTTATATTCAGTAGTTCTTGTCGGCTGTATGTAAAGAAACCTAAGATGACCTGGGGTACTAGTGTAAGAAATAACACGTAAAAAAAACAAAAAACTGCATAGTTTCCTAGGAACGCGAAGCGAGGCGGCCATCTCTGTCGGCGCCGGAAGTACAAGGGACAATCACCCACGACAAACTCAAAGAATATGGCTGCCTAAATATGGTTCCCAATCAGAGACAACGATAAGCACCTGCCTCTGATTGAGAACCATTCCAGACAGCCATAGACCCTGCTAGATAACCCACTAAGCTACAATCCCAATACCACCACCAAAAACCCAAGACAAACACACCACAATTACAAAAACCCCATGCCACACCCTGGCCTGACCAAATACATAAACACAAAATACTTTGACCAGGGCGTGACAGAACCCCCCCCCCTAAGGTGCGGACTCCCGAACGCACAACCTAAACCTGTAGGGGAGGGTCTGGGTGGGCATCTGTCCGCGGTGGCGGCTCTGGTGCTGGACGTGGACCCCACTCCATAATTGTCTTAGTCCACCTCCTTAGTGTCCCTTGAGTGGCGACCCTCGCCGCTAACCTTGGCCTAGGAAACCTAACAACGGGTCCCACTGGACTGAGGTAGCTCGGGACCGAGGGGAAGCTCGGGACCGAGGGGAAGCTCGGGACCGAGGGGAAGCTCGGGACCGAGGGGAAGCTCGGGACCGAGGGGAAGCTCGGGACCGAGGGGAAGCTCGGGACCGAGGGGAAGCTCAGGAGTGAGAGGAAGCTCAGGAGTGAGAGGAAGCTCAGGCAGGTTGATGGATCTACCAGATCCTGGCTGGCGGTTTCGGCAGATCCTGGCTGACTGGCACTTCTGGCGGATCCTGGCTGACTGGCGGATCCTGGCTGACTGGCGGATCCTGGCTGAATGGCGGATCTAACTGATCCTGGCAGACTGGCGGATCCTGGCCGACTGGCGGATCCTGGCCGACTGGCGGATCCTGGCCGACTGGCGGATCCTGGCCGACTGGCAGTTCTGGCGGATCCTGGCAGTTCTGGCGGATCCTGGCCGACTGGCAGTTCTGGCGGATCCCGGCTGACTGGCGGATCTGGAAGAGTCTGATTGACTGGCAGATCTGGAAGAGTCTGGTTGACTGGCAGATCTGGAAGAGTCTGGCTGACTGGCAGATCTGGAAGAGTCTGGCTGACTGGCAGATCTGGAAGAGTCTGGCTGACTGGCAGATCTGGAAGAGTCTGGCTGACTGGCGGATCCTGGCCGACTGGCAGATCCTGGCCGACTGGCACTACTGGTGGATCCTGGCTGACTGGTGGATCTAACTGATCCTGACAGACTGACGACGCTGGGCAGACTGGCGGCGCTGGGCAGACTGGCGGCGCTGGGCAGACTGGCGGCGCTGGGCAGACTGGCGGTGCTGGGCAGACTGGCGGTGCTGGGCAGACTGGCGGTGCTGGGCAGACTGGGAGCACTGGCGGCGCTGGGCAGACTGACGGCACTGGCGGCGCTGGGCAGACTGGCGGCACTGGCGGCGTTGGGCAGACTGGCCGCACTGGCGGCGCTGGGCAGACTGACGGCTCCTTGCAGACTGACGGCTCCTTGCAGACTGGCAGCTCCTTGCAGACTGGCAGCTCCTTGCAGACTGGCAGCTCCTTGCAGACTGACAGCTCCTTGCAGACTGACAGCTCCTTGCAGACTGACAGCTCTGGCTGCTTCATGCAGACTGGCAGCTCTGGCTGCTCCATGTAGACTGACAGCTCTGACTGCTCCATGCAGACTGGCTGCTTCATGTAGACTGGCAGCTCTGGCTGCTCCATACAGACTGACAGCTCCATGCAGACTGGCAGCTCTGGCTGCTCCATGCAGACTGACAGCTCTGGCTGCTCCTTGCAGACTGGCTGCTCCATGCAGACTGACAGCTCTGGCTGCTCCATGCAGACTGACAGCTCTGGCTGCTCCATGCAGACTGACAGCTCTGGCTGCTCCATGCAGACTGACAGCTCTGGCTGCTCCATGCAAACTGACAGCTCTGGCTGCTCCATGCAAACTGACAGCTCTGGCTGCTCCATGCAAACTGACAGCTCTGGCTGCTCCATGCAAACTGACAGCTCTGGCTGCTCCATGTAGACTGACAGCTCTGGCTGCTCCATGTAGACTGACAGCTCTGGCTGCTCCATGTAGACTGGCAGCTCTGGCTGCGCTGAACAGGCGGGAGACTCCGGCAGCGCAGGAGAGGAGAAAAGCTCTGGCTGCGCTAAACAGGCGGGAGGCTCCGGCAGCGCTGTAGAGGAGGAAGGCTCTGGCTGCGCTGAACAGGCGGGAGGCTCCGGCAGTGCTGTAGAGGAGAAAGGCTCTGGCTGCGCTAAACAGGTGGGAGACTCCAGCAGCGCAGGAGAGGAGAAAAGCGCTGGCTGCGCTGAACAGGCGAGGCACACTGAAGGCCTGGTGCGTGGTGCTGGAACTGGTGGTACTGGATCGAGGACACGCACAGGAAGCCTGGTGCGGGGAGCTGCTACCGGAGGACTGGAGTGTGGAGGTGGCACAGGATGGGCTAGACCGTGAAGGCGTACTGGAGATCTTGAGAGCAGTGTTGGCACAGGACGTGCAAGGCTAGGGATGTGCACAGGAGGCCTGGTGCGTGAGGCTGGCACCAACTTCACCAGCCGACTAACACGCACCTCAGGACGAGTATGGAGCGCTAACCCAGGTGCCATCAAATCCCCAACACGTTCCGTCGGGCAAATTCCATGCAAAAGCACCAACACAGCAACTCCCTCATTTCTCTCTCCTCCAATTTCCCCATTAACTCCTTCACAGTCTCTGTTTCGCTCACCTCCAACACCGGCTCTGGTTCTGGTCTCCTCCTTGGCTCCTCACGATAAACAGGGAGAGTTGGCTCAGGTCTGACTCCTGACTCTGCCACACTCTCCCTGAGCCCCCAAGAAATTTTTGGGGCTGATTCTCAGGCTTCCATCCGCTACGCCGTGCTGCCTCCTCATATCTGCGCCTCTCAGCTTTCGCCGCCTCCAGTTCTTCCTTGGGGCGGCGATATTCTCCAGGCTGAGCCCAGGGTCCTTTACCGTCCAGTTCTTCCTCCCATGTCCATTTCTCCAGGTGGTGCAGCCTCTCCCACTGCAGCTGCTGCTGCTCCTGCTGCTGCTGCCTGTTAACACGCTGCTGGTCCGTTGGTGGTGGGTGATTCTGTTACGGTTTTCTAGTGGTGATGAAGGAGAGTCGGACCAAACTGCAGCGTGTCGATTGCGATCCATGTTTAATACAACAAAGAAACACGAACTTACAAAAAAACAATAAACGAAACAGCCTATCTGGTGCAAACTAACAGAGAGTACACATAGGACACTAAGGACAATCACCCACGACAAACTCAAAGAATATGGCTGCCTAAATATGGTTCCCAATCAGAGACAACGATAAGCACCTGCCTCTGATTGAGAACCATTCCAGACAGCCATAGACCTTGCTAGATAACCCACTAAGCTACAATCCCAATACCACCACCAAAAACCCAAGACAAACACACCACAATTACAAAATGCCACACCCTGGCCTGACCAAATACATAAAGATAAACACAAAATACTTTGACCAGGGCGTGACAATGTGGGTCATATACCACACCTCCTCGGGCCTTATTGCAAAAAATATACAGTACCTGTCAAACATTTGGACACACCTACTCATTCCAGCTTTTTTAAAAATAAAATAGAATAATAGTGAACACATTCAAACTATTAAATAACTCATATGGAATCATGTAGTAACCAAAAAAGTGTTAAACAAATCAAGGTCACGTGGAATGCATTTCAATTAACAGGTGTGCCTTGTTAAATGTTTATTTGTGGAATCTCTTTCCTTCTCAATGCATTTGAGCCAATCAGGTAGGTGTAGTATACAAAAGATAGCCCTGTTTGGTAAAAGACCAAGCCCATAGTATGGCAAAAACAGCTCAAATAAGCAAAGAGAATCAACAGTCCATCATTACTTTAAGATATTAGGGTCAGTCAACACAGAACATTTCAAGAACATTGAAAGTTTCTTCAGGTGCAGTCGCAAAAACCATCAAGTGTTATGATGAAACTGGCTCTCATGAGGACCTCCACAGGATAGGAACACCCAGAGTTACCTCTGCTGCAGAGGTAGTTCATTAGAGTTAACTGGCTCTCATGAGGACCGCCACAGGAAAGGAAGACCCAGAGTTACGTTCATTAGAGTTACCAGCCTCAGAAATTGCAGCCCAAATAAATGCTTCACAGAGTTCAAATAACAGACACATCTCAGCATCAACTGTTCAGAGGAGACTGTGTGAATCAGGCCTTCATGGTCGAATTGCTGAAAAGAAACCACTACTAAAGGACACCAATAAGAAGAAGAGACTTGCTTGGGCCAAGAAACATGAGCAATGGACATTAGACCGGTGGAAATCTGTCCCTTGGTCTGATGAGTCCAAATTTTGAGATTTTTGGTTCCAATTGCTGTGTCTTTGTGAGACACAGAGTAGGTGAATGGATGATCTCTGCATGTGTGGTTCCCACCGTGAAGCATGGAGGAGGAGGTGTTAGGGTGTAGGGGTGCTTTTCTGGCATACTTAACCAGCATGGCTACTACAGCATTCCGCAGCGATACACCATCCCATCTGGTTTGGGTTTAGTGGGTTAGTGGGACTGTCAATTGTTCTTCAACAGGACAATGACCCAAAACCCACCTCCAGGCTGTGAAAGGGCTATTTGGCCAAGAAGGAGAGTGATGGAGTGCTGCGTCAGATGACCTGGCCTTCACAACCAACCAACCTCAACCAAATTGAGATGGTTTGGGATGAGTCAGACCGCAGAGTGAAGGAAAAGCAGCCAAAAAGTGCTCAGTATACTTTATGTGGGAACTCCAAGACCGTTGGAAAAGCATTCCAGGTGATGCTGGTTGAGAGAATGCCAAGAGTGTGCAAATCTGTCATCAAGGCAAAGGGTGGCTATTTGAAGAATCTCAAATATAAAATATATTTGGATTTGTTTAACACTTTTTTGGTTACTTGTTGAAGACAATTTGCTGAAACATGCATGAGAGCACCAGCTGTTCCGGACGACTGTGTGATTGTGCTCTCCGCAGCCGATGTAAGTGAGACCTTTTAAACAGGTCAACATTCACAAGGTCGCAGGGCCAGACGGATTACCAGGATGGGTACTCTGAGCATGCGCTGACCAACTGGCAAGTGTCTTCATTGATATTTTCAACATATCCCTGTCTGAGTCTGTAATACCGACATGTTTCAAGCAGACCACCATAGTCCCTGTGCCCAAGGACACTATGCTAACCTGCCTACATGACTATTGACCCGTAGCACTCACGTCTGTATCCATGAAATGCTTTGAAAGGCTGGTCATGGCTCATAATCAACACCATTATCCCAGAAAGCCTAAACCCACTCCAATTTCCATACCGCCCCAAAAGATCCACAGATGATGCAATATATATTGCACTCCACACTGCCCTTTCACACCTGGACAAAAGGAACACCGACGTGAGAATCCTATTCATTGACTAAAGCTCAGCATTCAACACCATAGTGCCATCAAAGCTCATCACTAAGCTAAGGACCCTGGGACTAAACACCTCCCTCTGCAACTGGATCCTGGTCTTCCTGATGGGCCGCCCCCAGGTGGTAAGAGTAGGCAACAACACGTCCGCCACACTGATCCTCAACACCTGGGGCCCTTAAGGGGTGCGTGCTAAGTAGGGGACTTACAGTAAGTCCTAAGTCCCCTCCTGTACTCCCTGCTCACTCATGACTGCACAGCCAGGCACGACTCCAACACCATCATTAAGTTTGCTGATGACAACAGTGATAGGCCTGATCACTGACAACGATGAGACAGCCTATAGGGAGGTCAGATACCTGACCGTGTGGTTCAAGGACAACAACTTCTCTCTCAATGTGATGAAGACAAAGGAGATGATTGTGGACTACAGGAAAAGGAGGACCGAGCACGCCCCCATTCCCATCGACGGGGCTGTAGTGGAGCAAGTTGAGAGCTTCAAGTTCCTTGGCGTCCACATCACCAACAAACTAACATGGGCCAAGCACACCAAGACAGACGTGATGAGGGCACAACAAAACCTATTCCCCATCAGGAGATTTGGCATGGGTCTTCAGATCCTCAAAAGGTATTACAGCTGCACCATCGAGAGCATTCTGACGGATTGCATCACTGCCTGGTATGGCAACTGCTCGGCCTCCGACCGCATGGCACTACAGAGGGTAGTGCGTACAGCCCAGTACATCACTGAGACCAAGTTTCCTGACATCCAGGTCCTCTATACCAGGCGGCGTCAGAGGGAGGCCCTAAAAATTGTCAAAGACTCCAGCTACAGAAGTCATAGAATGTTCTCTCTACTACCGCACAGCAAGCGGTACCGGAGCGCCAAGTCTAGGTCCAAGTGGCTTCTAAACAGATTCTACCCCCAAGCCATAAGACTCCTGAACATCTAATCAAAGGTCTACACCTGTTGTATTTGGCGCATGTGACTAATACAATTTGATTGATTTGATCATTATTCTCATGACTTGAATATGACGCATGCAGTATCAAGGAGAGCCGTGGAGTCTTCACTTAAAGTCTTCAATTCTGTTAGTCTTCAGTTCAGTTAAAGTCTTCAGTTCAGTTATTAACCCCTAAAAGTCTAAGCAGTTGGCTTGGGGGTTCCACTAAGCTGACAATTGGAATTGTTTACCATGGATCATTTAGCTATTTGATTTAGAATTTTAGGATCCCTGTAGGTATATATAAAAAATATGCACAAATTATTTGATACAATATTGAATTTGGTCTTTACTACTATAGCCCATAGAAACGCATTGAATAACACAGTGCTAGAGGCGTCACTACAGACCCTGGTTTGATTCCAGGCTGTATCACAACCGGCCTTGATTGTATCACAACCGGTCTTGACAGTCCCATAGGGCTGTGCAAAATTGGCCCTAGAGTCGTCCAGGTTAGGGTTTGGACAAGGTAGGCCGCCATTGTAAATAAGAATTCGTTTTTTAATGACTTGCCTAGTTAAATAAAGGTAAATACATTTAAATATATATATATTTAAAACATGTAAAGAAAAATGTATCATAAAGTATCTGTCCTATATTTAGAGGATATAAGAATGCTCAGGGTATATACCCCAAACATTAGGAGCACCTTCCTAGTATTGAGTTGCATCCCTCTCTACAAGGTGCACCAAGGTGTCAAAAAGTTCCACAGGGATGCCGGCCCATGTTGACTCCAATGCTTCCCACAGTTGTGTCAAGATGGCTGGATGTCCTTTGGGTGGTGGTTGACTCCAATGCTTCCCACAGTTGTGTCAAGATGGCTGGATGTCCTTTGGGTGGTGGACCATTCTTGATACACACAGGAAACTGTTGAGTGTGAAAAACCCAGCAGCGTTGCAATTGTTGACACAAACCGGCGTGCCTGGAACCTACTACCATAGCCCGTTCAAAGGCATTGAAATAATTTGGCTTGCCCATTCACCCTCTTAATGGCACACATACACAATCCATGTCTCAATTGTCGCAAGCCTTAAAAATCCTTCTCCTGTCTCATTCCCTTCATCTACAATGATTGAAGTGGATTTAACAAGTGACATCAATAAGGGATCATAGCTTTCACCTGGAGTCAGCTGGTCAGTCTATGTAATGGAAAGAGCAGGTATTCTTAATGTTTTGTATACTATATATATATTTATATATATTACTATATATATATATTTTGGATACATATTTAACTCCTTTAACCCCTTGTATTACAAAACGAATTCCATAAAATATTTTAACTGATACCAGATTACCTTCAGACGAGTCGCGTGACACTTGTGGGAAACACCATCGTGTTTGTGAGAGTCTCCCCTTTCCATAGTGGGGTCAGTTTTTAGCCCAAACAGTTTTTAGCCCAAACAGTTTTTAGCCCAAATGATTCGGATGCTACAGACAGAAATTGGCACCTCGATGGTACCGACTTCAGACTAGTCCAAAGATGCTTGTGGGAGTCATGGAGCAAAATGGAGAACACTATCGTGTTCGTGAGAGTCATATTAGTTTGTAAACCAGTCGGACACTACAGACTTCAGACTCTAAGTACGATTTTCAGGATGTCTCCTGGTCTGACAAACAACGCTGTAGCTCCGCCACTTTCCACCACAGATGCAGAAGGCCGACATAGACGGACACAGTGGATTGAGACACAGCCCATACAAAAGTATATCTATAGTTTAAACAGATTTTGATGGGGATTTTTATTTTGTTAATTAGATAATAATATTAAAATTGTAAAAATAAAGAAAAACCCTTGAATAGGTGTTCAAAAACGTTTGACCGGTAATGTATACTGTTGAATAGAGATAACATAGTGTTTAAGTGTGATGGGTCCTTCTACACAAACACATATATTGTTGGATAGAAATAACAATGTTTAGATGAGCACTCATACACACGACTCAAGGTATTTCTCAAGGCTGTATTCTCCCCTCTAGTGGCCATATGCAAGCAAACACACACACACAAACACACACACACACACGCACACACACACACACACACACACACACACACACACACACACACACACACACACACACACACACACACACACACACACACACACACACACACACACACATATGCACACAAACAAACTGTTTACACCAGTGGAGGACAGCTCTTAATAATGGCTGGAACGGAGTGAATGGAATGGCATCAGAAACATCAAACACATTGTTTCCATGTGTTGATGTATCTGATACAGTTCCACCCTATTCTACTCCAGCCATTACCACAAGCCTGTCCTCCCCAATTAAGATGCCAGCAACCCCCTGTAGTCTACACACTCATATATATATATATATGGTTTCCATGTGTTTGATGCCATTCCATTCACGCCGTTACAGCCATTATTATGAGCTGTCCTCCACTGAAGCCTCTACAGAATAAAAATATTCCAAAACATGCATCCTGTTTGCAACAAGGCACTAAAGTGATACTGCAAAGAAATGTGCAAAGCAATTACATTTTTTGTCCTGCATACAAAGTGTCATGTTTGGGGCAAATCCAATACAACACATTACTGAATAACACTCTCTATATTTTCAAGCATAGTGGTGGCTGCATCATGTTATGGGTATGCTTGTAATCGTTACCTTAACAATTACAAGCATACCCATAACATGATGCAGTTTTTCAGGATAAAAAAGAAACGGAATGGAGCTAAGCACAGGCAAAATCCTAGAGGAAAACCTGGTTAAGTCTGCTTTCCACCAGACACTGGAATATGAATTCACCTTTTAACAGGACAATAAATCAAATCAAATCAATAACGTTAAACACAAGGCCAAATCTACACTGGAGTTACTTACCAGGAATACAGTGAATGTTTCTGAGTGGCAGAGTTACAGTTTTGACTTAAATCTACTTGAAAATCTATGGAAAGACCTGAAAATGGTTGTCTAGCAATGATCAACAACCAATTTGACAGAGCTTGAAGAATTTTGAAAAGAAAACTGGGCAAATGTTGCACAATCCAGGTGTGGAAAACTCTAAGAGACCTACCCAGAAAGACTCCCAGCTGTAGTCGTTGCCAAAGGTGCTTCTAAAAAGTATTGACTCATGGGTGTGAATACTTATGTTAATTAGATATTTCTGTATTTCATTTTTTTTAATACATTTTGCTAAAATTCCTAAAAACATTTTTTAACTTTGTCATTATGGGGTATTGTGTGTAGATGGATGAGAGAAAACAAATATTTAATCAATTTTGAATTCAGGCTATAACACAACCAAATGTGCAGTAAATCAGTGGGCATGAATACTTTCTGAAGGCACTGTATGTTGTTAATGTTATGACTTAAATCTACTTGGTTCTATAAAAAAAAGGACACATGGAAAGCAGTAACCTCCTTGCCTTTTGATTGATTGGGAGAGACAGAGGGAGATGCCTGCTTTTACAGTATCTATCCATGGGAAATTCTTTATTCTGGCACCAGCCGCATCCCGTACCACCCTCTCGACGTCAGACTTAACTTGACTTTCCTATTTGTCTGATATTTTCACTGTCGTCATCACGCACAGTTGCCAAACAAGAAGCCACGTTGACGAACTGGACTGAAGTCGACTGCTGCTGTTTACCCCAGAAAAGAAAAGGAATAGCTATTTAAACGAGTGTTTTCACGCTTCCGACAGACATTAGTTAGATATGTCTTCGCCGCCGAAGGAGAAAATCGAGACCAAAGGAGGACACCTCCCGGCTGGTATTGAACCTTACGTTGCTTTTTTGCAACATCGCTTTTTGTATTCACGGTTCAGCTGACGTATCACGGCATATGCATTAGGCCTATGTCAATAGTTGCATTTGACAACGTTAGTTAGTCTACTTGAAATGTATGTATATCTAACATGTGTGTACGCTAACATGTGTGTACGCTGCTGTTGAACAATATCGTATAGTTTAGCAATTAAATCAGTTTTTTTTTTCTCCTTTCGTTAGGGCTATTTCCCGGATGACGTGCCATATTGTAACGTTAGCTAAACGCTTGATCCACACCACGCCTATCGAATACGACTTAATCTTGCAAGACAATTTGATAAACGTTACCAATGCTAGATTGCCATTAAATCTATATATTTGATTATAGCTTAGTATCGTGGAAGCTACCTTTTTTTAAAAGTCTGTGTGGAATCTGATAACACCTAAGGAGTACGTGGACAGAAAGTAGGGCACGATAGTATGCCATGATTACCAGAAGACACTGACCCCTCCCATTACGCATGTTTACACTGGGCTGCACTGGGGTCAGTACGCAATTAGGAGTTACATTAACACCGTGGAGCGGTGCAAGATATGGGTCGAGAAACATACCTCAATGCAGGAATGGGATTAGCCCTTGATCATGACTCTCAGTTACTTTACACATGAGTCATTGGACAAAGGTGTCTTCTACAGGCGGGAGTTTTATTAAGAGCCGTGACTCTCTGAACATTAACACGGGTACGGTTTTGGAAGCATAAGTACCTTTATCTTTTCAAAAAACAAAGGTTAAAGTGATACACCTTTTTTATAGGGTTAGGATTCCCACATGGTCACATTTCCATGTTACTGCGCTTGTTTACGGCAAACATACAGAAGACAGACGACCTGTGTGAATGAGGAAGACTCTGGACTACCTGTACTAATTAGCTATCTGCGTTTCTGAACGTCTGTGCTGTGTGTAAACGGAAGACAGACGCAACACAGCTCTTGAGTGGCGCAGTGGTCTAAGGCACTACAGACCCTGGTTCGATCCCGGGCTGTATCACAACCGGCCGTGATCGGGAGTCCCATAGGGCGGCGCACAATTGGCCCAGCGTCACCTGGGTTTGGCTGGAATAGGCCGTCATTGTAAAAATAAAAATGTATTCTTAACTGACTTGCCTAGTTAAATCAGTGTACAGTAAGTGTGTATTTTGTCTTTGTGAAATTATTTTGATTGGGATATGTTTCTAGAACCGTACTGCAATTGAGAATCAAATCAGGTTTAGATGGAGTATTTGGGTTCGATTCTGAAGGGGGACCAGTACGAAAACTGTAGGCCTATGCACTCACTACTGTAAAGGCGTCCATATGCTTCCCAGCTGAAACTGTTCATAAGAGTTTGTGCATATATCATGACAATAGTTTGTGACCTTTTGGAATTCGGCAAGGTTTTTTGGGGGTTGTTCGGTATCTGAGGTCTACGCCCCTTCGTCGGGATTCTTCAATACATTTATTGTTTTCTATTTATTTAACTCTTATTTTACCAGGTAAGTTGACTGAGAAAACATTTTCAGCGACGACCCGAGTCTTTATTGTCATTCAATGAGAGAGAACTCACTTTCATGCAATTTTTGTCATTGTGAAATACTGCACCAAACATCTTAATTGGATGTAAAAATTGAGTCACTATGATCTTCCCTACAGATTTACCGAGTTATCTTAGATTAATTCAGACCATTTTGAGGAAGTATATGCTGGCTACAGTGTCTCAAAATGGACAAACAGTACTATTGCTGCTTTTTCTAATTTTTCAAACAAAGGTCTTTTGAGGGAGTATGTGGGCACACTGGTTTAGGCGGCAGACGATCTGAAGCATGCTGACGCCTTAAATCGCTCTGGATTAGAGCGTCAGCTAAATGTAAAAATATATATGTATTTCCGCATGATATGAGTGCAATCACTGTCTTCATTCTGGATCACAAGCTATCTACTGTATGTCCTTTATATTACACAGACTGGCCTGTCGCCCAGTTAGGCTATCTGATTATATTGCACAGACTGGCCTGTCGCCCAGTTAGGCTATCTGATTATCTGTCTGTCTGTGGTTTTATTTAACTGCTTTTGTGAAGGACATTTTCATTTTGCCTGAGCCTTTTATCTACTCTTGTACCCTAATGCAGCGCTTCCCAAACTCAGTCCTGGGGACAGTTTTGTCTAGAAGGTATACAGCTTTTGTCAAAATGGACTTTTCATAGCAGGTGTAGTACAATTTACGCAGCAGGTTAGGAAAATTAACGTTTTGAGTTGATGCGTTGCTTATTTGAAACCGCTGTGCAGTGCTAGGACAAAACACTACATGTGCACCCTTTGGGGTCCCCAGGACCGAGTTTGGGAAAGGTATCTGCTATCCGGGGTCCTTGGGACGTCCCTACCCGAAACCCTACCTTAACCCTTTTAAATGTCATCTTCAATGGGGGTAGGGATGTCCCAAGGGTCCCGGATAGCATGGACCTTTTGGGGGACGCTGTCCTAATGTGTGTCAATGTGCATGTGGTGTGTGTTTGTTAATATGTAACAGTTTTGGTGTTTTAATGTGCATGTTTGTTTGTTTGTTTGTTTGTTAATGTGTAACTGTCCTAGTGTGTAGCTAATTGCGTGTGTCTTTGTGTGTGTGACAGTAAAGGCAGGGGGGATGAGGATAGTGCAGAAGCACCAGGGAGCAGCTCCACCTGAGACCCCTCCCATCAAAGACGAGGACGAGGACTTTGTGGAGGAACCTAGGTAACACACACACTAAACTTTGACCTGTGGCCTCTGAACAGCATGCCAGAATACTGTTGCTTTTTAAAATGCACATATACACACACACACACACACACACAGAGTCCTAATGTTTCATTTTTAGAACTGGTGAGAACATTCTACAAACAAGCCAATCACCCTCTAATTCACTAAATAACCCATGATTGGCCGGTAGCTGTACTAGAGTAGAAAACAACCAGGTCTGATACTATCTGTTCAACAAGTTGAGGGCCACCTTGTTTTACTTAGATGGTTGTTATGGCCTACTGTTTAGTGGTTATTCTGAACATGTCTGAGGCTTCATTCATGTGGTGTCTGAGGCTTCATTCATGTGGTGTCTGAGGCTTCATTCATGTGGTGTCTGAGGCTTCATTCATGTGGTGTCTGAGGCTTCATTCATGTGGTGTCTGTCTGAGGCTTCATTCATGTGGTGTCTGTCTGAGGCTTCATTCATGTGGTGTCTGTCTGAGGCTTCATTACTGTTGGGTAAAAGAATGGTGCTTTATACCCCTGCTAAGGTCCTCTCTGCGTCTCCACTCTTGAGCAATGTCTGTTTTTATACAGGTGAAATATTCCCACCACACTACCTGTGTGTGTGTTTCTTTGTGCATACGTGCCTGTTGAGTGTACTCTGCAAAGACTATCGAACGGTTCAACAACCAGCTGAGTTCTATGGAATCATTCAAACTCAGCTGGTCTAGTATTTTATTAGGATCCCCATAAGTTCCTGTCAAGGCAGCTTACTACTCTTCCTGGGGTCCAAACAGGACCAACACAACAATAGTCTGCATCATTAATACAACCATACATCACACAATACATTGTGCGCTATACAAGTGTATACTGCTCCACCAATACAAGTGTACGCTATAATATTACAACAATATAATGTTAGTGTGTGCCGATGTCCTTAAGAACAAACAAGATCTGTCGTTAGGTCTGTAAAAGTAAAGAGGGCAAGAGGTTTAGAGTATTGGAATGCACCCGGCAGGGTGTGCCCTCGACTGAGCCTGTCTAGAGAAGACTTCCCTATTCGGGAGTGTAGTAGTCACATGATTTCTCTTGACTCTGCAGTGGTCTGACCGACAACAAACTGTCTATCTTCAATGGAACATGTATACAGTATGGACTGTAATTCATTTACATTTCTATAGTACTCTGGAGGAACTTTTCTCAGAGAGCGAGATATATGAAAGTAAAGGGGCTGAATAATTTTGCACGCCCAATTTTTCAGTTTTTTATTTGTTAAAAAAGTTTGAAATATCCAATAAATGTCGTTCCACTTCATGATTGTGTCCCACTTGTTGTTGATTCTTCACAAAAAAATACAGTTTTATATCTTTGTTTGAAGCCTGAAATGTGGCAATAGGTCGCAAAGTTCAAGGGGGCCGAATACTTTCGCAAGGCACTGTATATATACATACACAGTTCGTCGGAAGTTTACATACACTTAGGTTGTAGTCATTAACTTGTTTTTCAACCACGCTACAAATTTCTTGTTAACAAACTATAGTTTTGGCAAATCGGTTAGGACATCTACTTTGTGCATGATACAATTGCAGTGGGTCAGAAGTTTAAATACTATGTTGACTTTGCCTTTAAACAGCTTGGAAAATTCCAGAAAATTATGTCATGGCTTTAAAAGCTTCTGATGGGCTAATTGACATCATTTGAGTCAATTGGAGGTGTACCTGTGCATGTATTTCAAGGCCTACCTTCAAACTCTGTGCTTCTTTGCTTGACATCATGGGAAAGTCAAAAGAAATCAGCAAAGACCTTAGAAAAAAATTGTAGACCTCCACAAGTCTGGTTCATCCTTGGGAGCCATTTCCAAACGCTTGAAGGTACCACGTTCATCTGTACAAACAATAGTGTGCAAGTATAAACACCATGGCACCACGCAGCCGTCATACCACTCAGGAAGGAGATGCATTCTGTCTCCTGGAGATGAACGTACTTTGGTGTGAAAAGTGCAACTCAATCCGAGAAAAACAGCAAAGGACCTTGTGAAGATGCTGGAGGAAGCGGGTACAAAAGTATCTATAGTCCACAGTAAAACGAGTCCTATATCAACATAACCTGAAAGGAAGCTCAGCAAGGAAGAGGACTGTTCCAAAACCGCCATAAAAAAGCCAGACTACAGTTTGCAACAAAGATCATACTTTTTAGAGAAATGTCCTCTGGTCTGATGAAACAAAAATAGAACTGTTTGGCCATAATGACCATCATTATGTTTGGAGGAAAAAGGGGGAGGCTTGCAAGCCAAAGAACACCACTCCAACTGTGAAGCACGGGGGTGACAGCATCATGTTGTGGGGGTGACAGCATCATGTTGTGGGGGTGCTTTGCTGCAGTGGGGACTGGTGCACTTCGCAAAATAGATGGCATCATGAGAGAGGAATATTGTGTGGATATATTGAAGCAACATCTCAAGACATTAGTCAGGTAGTTAAAGCTTGGTCGCAAATGGGTCTTCCAAAGGGACAATGACCCCAAGCATACTTCTAAAGTTGTGGCAAAATGGCTTAAGGACAACGAAGTCAAGGTACTGGAGTGGCCATCACAAAGCCCTGATCTCAATCCTATAGAAAATTTGTGGGCAGAACTGAAAAAGTGTTCGAGCAAGTTGAGCATCAGCATTCGTGAGTTCGATTTACAGGCTCAAAATGGCCTGAAACAAAGACCTTTCTTCTGAAACTCGTCAGTCTATTCTTTTTCTGAGGAAAAAACTGAAGATCACATAGAACGCTGTGTTCTACTCCCTTCGCAGAACAGTGCATATTGGCTCTAACCAGAATAGAAAGAGGAGTGGGAGGCCCCAGTGCACAACTGAGCAAGAGGACAAGTACATTGGAGTGTCTAGTTTGAGAAGCCTATGCCTCACAAGGCCTCAACTGGCACCTTCATTAAATAGTACCCGCAAAACACCAGTCTCAACGTCAACAAAACAAAACAAGGACATTTCTAAGTGACCCCAAACCTTTGAACGTGTGTGTGTGTGGTGGTGGAGCAGGAGATTGGTTGCTGCGTGATAGCTGAACCACAGAGAGAGGCTTAACTTCCATCCTGGCCTAAAGAGGGAGGCTGCCATAATGGCTCCGAGTTCTCTCTGGAGAGATCAGAGGCGGCTGTGAATCTGCCCGTGTGAAATGCAGTAGGAATCCCCACTGATGCATACAACTTGGCTCTTGCCCTAGTTCTGGCTCAAGCTGTCGCTCATTAAAGAGCTAGTTTAGAGTGTGTGCATGTGTGTGTCCACCTGCTCTCGACAGTGGGCCGGTGGGTTCTGTGTAGATGTGGAGCCGAGTGGCCAAGGGAACGCCTGTCACATACAATTTAGACCTCTAAGATGGATGGGAGGAGAGAGAGATGGACAGACTGAGAGGGGGGTTAGAGAGGCTTGGTTCGCTCTCCCAGTCCAAGTAAATCTTGAACTGTTGAAGCCAGTATAGTCAACAGAGCGTTTTCACCATGGTCAACTCTGCTCTGCCACACACACTTCCTGGTCTTCTGGGACCTGTTGCACCAGTTGGGAGTAAACATTTTTTTTAAAGTTGGCCTTAAATGATTGGTCAAATGTTTTGCACAACCAAAAATATGACTTGTCATTGCTTCATCATTCATTATATTTAATGATTCATAATGACGTTTGGTATGCTGCGCCTGTTACTAAGCTGTTGCCATTCTTGTGGCCAAATTTACACTGTTTGTAAAGTGCTCTCTGCCCATAGAGTATACACTGCCTGTGAAGTACACACTTCACACATCATTTTGGAAAGCTCACCACATACGTTTTCTTAACCAACTGGATGAATCAATAAATGATTACTGTAAGAATGACTATCAATGAGTGACCAGAATATTCAAATAAAGTAGGCTAATGCCATTGAAGGCATGTATCAAATCTTTACTTACTGCAACTCCTAAAGTCATCCGTTTTTTAAAATGCTGTTAAATCATTTCCCAGCGTGTGATCAGCTATAATTTCATCGCTGTTTTTGATTGGGTCAGCACCATTACGCTGATTTGATACAAGCACGGGGACTCGTCTCAATAACTCAATGGCAGATGTCCGTTTTTGATATTTATCTACATTGAGGTGAGTGCTCATGATGATCTGGTCTACTCATGAGTTATTTTTTGAACCTTTTATTTAACTTGGCAAGACGGTTAAGAACAAATTATTATTTACAATGCCGGCCAGGCAAAAGGCCTCCTGGGATTCAAAATAAAAATGACACTACATGGCCAAAGTATATGTGGATTCGGCTATTTCAGCCACACTCGTTGCTGATATGTATAAAATTGAGCACAAAGCCATGCAATCTCCATCGACAAACATTGGCAGTAGAGTGGCCCACACTGAAGAGCTCAGTGCCTTTCACTGTGGCACCGTCATAGGATGCCACCTTTCCAACAAGTCAGTTCGTCAAATTGCTTCCCAGGTCAACTGTACGTGCTGTTATTGTGAAGTGGAAACGTCTAGGAGCATCAACGGCTCAGCCACGAAGTGGTAGGCCACACAAGCTCACAGAACGGGACTGCCGAGTGCTGAAGCGTGTTGCGCGTAAAGACGCCTGTCCTCGGTTGCATCACTCACTACCGAGTTCCAAACTGCCTCCGGAAGCAACGTCGGCATGAGTATTGTTCCTCGGGAGATTCGTGAAATGGGTTTGAATTGGAATGCGACTACGAGCCAGGCCTAATCGTCTAACATCAGTGTACGACCTCACTAATGCTCTTGTGGCTAAATGGAAGCAAGTCCCCACAGCAATGTTCCAACATCTAGAGGAAGGCCTTTCCAGGAGAGTGGAGGCTGTCATGGCAGAAAAGGGGGACCAACTCCATATACAATACCCATGATTTTGGAATGAGATGTTCGTCGACCAGTTGTCCACATACACTAAAAGTATGTGGTTGTTCCACCTAGCTATGTTAAGATGATATGTGGTTGTTCCACCTAGCTATGTTAAGATGAATGCACTAACTGTAAGTCGCTCTGGAGAAGTCTGTTTTTACATTTTAGTCATTTAAACATAGTGGATCATTTTGCTCTTCACCGGTTTAGGCTAACAGTAGTTTATATATAATTTTATACCAATAGCCAGATGAGGGAACCATGGGTGTCATTGAAGTACAGAAATTCAACTGTGGCAAAATATACATTTTGACAGTAGATATTCTGCTGGTTAACACTAGAACCTCGAGTGACCCCCCTCAAGCTAATGAGCAGTCATTCTGACCATGTAATTAATACATGTATGCTATCACAAAAAAATAATCATTTGGTTCTGTTTATAAAGGTCTTGGGTAATGTTAGAATACGAAAAGATGTATATTTAAATGAACACAATAGCATTTTCATGAGTTTGTTACTGTAGGCTGTATGTAAACTAAACACGTTCAAGTATTCAACATTATTATTTGTGGAGTGTCTTTTTTCCAACTATGAATCAAAAAGCAAATCTGTTGGGTCGCGGTAACTTTGTCTATTGACTAAAAGACAAACAATATCCCAACCTTAAGATGCACGGTCAGCAAGACGCACAATCAAATGAAAAAATCAGGAGCCTAAACATCATTATTAGTACCAAATGTACTTTAATAAATTGTGATAATCAGCACAGAAGCGATAATGGCATTATAATGAATGTGTCAATATGACCGCAGTCAATTGTCTGCTAGTGCTTAATGGTGCATCTTCACACAATGTCATCTGTTGGAGCATGTCACATAAACAACGAAAGCTGGGGAGGGCGTTGTTGTTGTTTTTTTGTTGCTTGAGATGTAGAGCCTGCTCTCTGTGGTGACATTTTGTGCTGAAAATCGTCCCGTAGCATTGTCACCGGCTTGTTCTATCTAAATGGTGCCGGCCCTTCCTGTCTGTTTTATCTGGTGGTTGTGTGGTCGCTTTCTCGCTTTTTTGGCGCTCAGGCCTCGGAGGTTAAGGCTCAGGCCTCGGAGGTTAAGGCTCAGGCTGAGGAGGTTAAGGCTCAGGCCTCGGAGGTTAAGGCTCAGGCCTCGGAGGTTAAGGCTCAGGCCTCGGAGGTTAAGGCTCAGGCCTCGGAGGTTAAGGCTCAGGCCTCGGAGGTTAAGGCTCAGGCTGAGGAGGTTAAGGCTCAGGCTGAGGAGATGTAGGTTAAGGCTCAGATGGTTAAGGCTCAGGCTGAGGAGGTGTAGGTTAAGGCTCAGATGGTTAAGGCTCAGGCTGAGGAGTGGAGAAGGAGGGGCAATGGGGGAAAACGTTTTTAAAAATGACATGCCCTCCTTAAACTGGTTATAACTTAATTTCTGTTGTGATAAGATTCTATCACTGACAGTGTGTTACATAGTCCTTGACTTTTCTTAAATAAGTCTGAGGGGGGGGGGCATGACTTTAAAAATGGCAGAGTAAAAACAATGCATTTAATTTTGTAAAGTGGTTTCTTGCATCAAACACAACAACAGGTAACTTAAAGCGGGTACAGCCTCAGTGGTCACAGTAAACGAGCACTGGAAGGTGCACAGTTTGTGCTCATCCGAACTGGAAGTGGAGGGAACAATGGAAATGGAGCCTGTGACACCACTTCCTCTTTTGGACGTTAACATGACGACACTCCATCTTAACTTCTCCTTCACATTTCTGGATTGGTTGAACAGTGCAGAAGTTTTTATTATTATTTTTGGGGGTAAAGACCAGTATGTAGGGGATGTAGTTTTAGGCTCTTTAAAAATAAAAAAACATGCTACGTTAGGTTAGTCAGTCGTTAACTTCTTGACAAGGTCGCGGGTGTTGTACCATGGATGCTAGCTACAATATGTAGACTACCTTAAGTGTGTATGCTACTTTATGTAGCCCTGTCCGAACCTCCAGAGGTAGTTGCTGAAGACAGCATTTTACTTCCTGTAATAGTTCTGCTGTTAAACTAGACCGGACTCGTTTCCCATGTCAAGGTCTATGTCCACCTCGGAATAATCCCGCATACTCGCTCTCATTCCTTCCCTCTCAACTCAACCTTTTTCCTCTCTCTCCCTGCTCCAAAGGTGTGTTCTCACCCCATCCCTCCTGTCTGCTGTTTGAGTTGCAGTGTAGATCCAGACCAGGATTAATGTTAGTCATTTAGCAGGTTGGCAGGCAGGTCCACAGCACCACAGTACTGTGGCTGAGCTCAGGGCTCTTTTTTTCTCTCTCTCTGCAGTCTCTCCCTCTGGAGTCATACTAGGCCAGGATGTTCCTTTCCTTATAACACACTTGCTGTTCAATGGGATCAAACAGAAGCGATTTATGTTCCTGTCTTTGTAACATCCTGAAAAAGAAAGTCGATGGTCAGTGGTTTTGATATTGACACTGACATTTCATCTCAACAAAATGTTATTTTGTCCCGTCAGAGTATTGACATGGAGATAGTCAGTCTGTTTTTATAATCTCTGTCTCTCTCTCTCTCTGTCTCTCTGTCTAGCCCACCAAAGCCCACTGTGGTCGTTTCAGGAGTGGTTACAAAGGTAAGTGGTCACACACACACCTACCTTAGCCCACCCCTTTCCACATACACCATACTGACCCCCCTAGCTAAGCTCACCTCCCTGTGGTTCCTACTTACCATCTGTACCTTTTAATCCTCTATCTGTCTGTGTTATTACACCTGCAGGCTGCGACAGGCTCTTTAGCTCTACCCCCAGTCTTTCCATGTATCCCTCAACACGCCTGCAGGCTGCGACAGGGTCTTTACCTCTCTGGCTCTAACCCCAGTCGTTCCATGTATCCCCCAACATGCCTGCAGGCTCTTTACCTCTCCGGCTCTCCCCCAGTCTGGCCATGTATCCTCCAACACGCCTGCAGGCTGCTACAGGCCTTAAATAAAGCCTGGTGAACCAGGGGGCAGCTGTTCAGATTACTTTATATTCTCCCACTGAGATGACCGTGGAGAGAGGAGCTACATCTCCCTGATAAAGGCTAGCCTTACTGCCTCAGTTCTATCTGAGGTTTGGTGAACTAGGGGTTAACACTGTCTAAATTCCACTCAATTATATTGCATTCCTATGGAGAGAGATCTCTCTCTCAAACCCTGACTTTCTCTCTTCCTGCTTTACTGTCTTTTCTGGTTGGCAGCGATTAGAATTCTGCATCATTAAAGTGTAAATATGTAACTTTTTGGGCGACCCGAACAAATACACATAGAAGTGTGAGTCATAGATCTTGTCATTCTCATTGAAAGCAAGTCTAAGAAGCGGTAGATCTGTTCTATGTGCGCTATTTCTATTTTTGCTGTACTTTTGTCTTTTACTTCCGGTTTTGTACACCAGCTTCAAACAGCTGAAACAACAATATTTTTGCTGTACTTTTGTCTTTTACTTCCGGTTTTGTACACCAGCTTCAAACAGCTGAAACAACAATATTTTTTGCTTTAGGAAAATGTATTTCACAGCGGTTTAGAAGGTATAATGAATCACTCTACTGAACAGAAATATGAACGCAACATGTAAAATGTTGGTCCCATGTTTCATGAGCTGAAATAAAATATCTCAGAACTTTTCCATAAACACAAAAACCTTATTTCTCTGAAATGTTGTGCCCAAATTTGTTTGCTTCCCTGTTAGTGAGCATTTCTCCTTTGCAAAGATAATCCATCCACCTGACAGGTGTGGCATATCAAGAAGCTAATCAAACGGCATGATCATTACACAGGTGAACCTTGTGCTGGGGACAATAAAAGGCCACACAAATGTGCAGTTTTGTCACTCACACAACACAATGCCACAGATGTCTCAAGTTTGTGCAATTGGCATGCTGACTGTAGAAATGTCCACCAGAGCTGTTGCCAAATAATTGAATGTTAATTTCTCTACCATAAGCTGCCTCAAATTACATTTCAGAGAATTTGGCAGTATGTCCAACCGACCTCACAACCGCAGATCACGTATAACCACGCCAGCCCAGGACCTCCATTTCCGGCTTCTGATACCAGCCACCCGGACAGCTGATGAAACTGAAGAATTATTGCACAAACAGTCAGAAACCATCTCAGGGAAGCTCGTCGTCCTCACCAGGGCCTTGACCTGAATGCAGTTGGGTGTCGTAATTGACTTCAGTGGGGAAATGCTCACCTTGTGCTCTTCACGGATGAATCGCTGTTTGAACTGTACCGGGCAGCTGGCAGACAGCTTGGATAGCGTCGTGGGGGCGAGTGGTTTGCTGATGTCAACGTTGTAAATGGTGTGCTCCAAGGTGGTGTTTGGGTTAAGGTATGGGCAGGTATAAGCTTTACACAATTCCTGGAAGCACAAAATGTCCCAGTTCTTCCATGGCCTGCAAAATCACCAGACATGTCACCCTTTGAGTATGTTTGGGATGTTCTGAATCGGTTCACAACAGTGGTATGTTCCGGTTCCCTCCAATACCCAGCAACTTCGCACAGTCATTGTAGGTAACATTACCTCCGCCACACTCATCCTCAACACAGGTGGTGTGTGCTTAGTCCTGCAGCCCCATCCACATCGATGGGGTTGCAGTGAAGCGGATCAAGAGCTCCAAGTTCCTCAGTGTCCACATCATTAAGGACTTAAAATGGTCCACACACGCGCCTCTTCCCCCTCAGGAGGTTGAAAAGATTTGTCACTACAGGGTGGTGCGGACAGCCCAGTACATGGGGCTGAGCTCTCTGCCATCCAGGACCTCTATCAGGCGGTGTGAAACGGAGGCCTGGAAAATCTTAAGACTCAAGCCACCCAAGCCATAAACTCTTCTCACTGCTTCCGCACGGTACCGGTGCTTCAAGTCTTACTCCAACAGGCCCCTATAACAGCTTCTGTTCCCAAGCCATAAAGCTAACTGAATAGCTAACTGAATAGCTAGATGGACTATCTGAGTTGACCCTTGTATTTAATTTTTCTCTATGTATACTGACACTCCAACACACACCAATATGCACATACAGTGCCTTCAGAAAGTATTCATACCCCTTGACTTTTTCAAAATGTTGTGTTACAGCCTGAATTTAAAAGGGATTCAGTTGAGATTGTGTTCACTAGCCTACACACAATACTCATAATACTCCATGTCAAAGTGGAATGATATTTTTTACAAATTAATAAAAAATGAAAAGCTGAAATGTCTTGAGTCAAAGTATTCAACCCCTTTGCTTAACAAAGTCACAATAAGTTACATGGACTCACTCTGTGTACAATAATAGCGTTTCACATGATTTTTGAATGACAAGCTCCTCGCTGTACTCTACACATACAATTACACATGGCCAAAATGATGTGTACACTCCTTCAAATGTGTGGATTAGGCTATTTCAGACAAACCTGTTGCTGACCGGTGTATAAAATCGAGCACACAGCCATGCGATCTCCATAGATAAATATGGGCAGTAGAATGGCCTTACTGAAGAGCTCAGTGACTTTCAACGTGGCACCATCATAGGATGCCACTTTTCCAACAAGTCAGTTTGTTGAATTTCTGCCCTTCTAGAGCTGCCCCGGTCAACTAAGTGCTGCTGTTGTGAAGTGGAAACGCCTAGGAGCAACAACGGCTCAGCTGCGAAAGTGGTAGGCCACACAAGCTCACAGAACGGGACCGCCGAGTGCTGAAGCGCGTAGAGCATAAAAATTAAGCCTAAAATCAGCATGCACAATGCCAAGCGTCGGCTGGAGTGGTGTAAAGTTCACCGCCATTGGTTTCTAGAGCAGTGATGGATCACTCTTCACAATCTGGCAGTCCGACGGCCGAATCTGGGTTTGGTGGATGGCAGGAGAACGCTACCTGTCTGAATGCATAATGCCAACTGTAAAGTCTGGTGGAGGAGGAATAATGGTCTGAGGCTGTTTTTCATGGTTCCGGCCCCTTAGTTCCAGTGAAGGGAAAACTTAACACTACAGGATACAATTACATTCTAGAAGATTCTGTGCTTCCACCTTTGTGTCAACAGTTTGGGGAAGGCCCTTTTTTTGTTTCAGCATAATGCCCCAGTGCACAAAGCGAAGACCAGACAGAGATGGTTTGTCGATCGGTGTGGGAGAACTTGACTGGCTTGCACAGAGCCCTAATCTCAACTCGATTGAACACCTTTGGGATGAATTGTAACGCCGACTGTGAGCCAAGCCTAATCGCCCAACATCAGTGCCCAACCTCACTAATGCTCTTGAAGCTGAATGGAAGCAATGTTGCAACATCTAGTGGAAAGCCTTCCCATAAGAGTAGAGGCTGTTATAGCAGCAAAGGGGGACCAACTCCAATTTAATGCCCGTGATTTTGTAATGAGATGTTCGAGCATAATACTTTTGACCATGTACAATTATCTGTAAGGTCTGTCAGTCGCGCAGTGATTTCCAAACACAGATTCAACCGCACAGGTCAGGGAGGTTTTCCAATGTTTTGCGAAGAAGGGCACCGATTGGTAGATGGGTAAAAAATAATACTTTAATCTTGAAGTTATTAATTACATTTTGGATGGGGTCACTACAAAGATACAGGCGTCCTTCCTAACTCCGTTGCCGGAGAGGAAGGAAACCACTCAGCGATTTCACCATGAAGCCAATGGTGATTTTAAAACAGAGTTTAATGGCTGTGATAGGAGAAAATTGAGGATGGATCAACAACATTGTAGTTACTCCACAATACTAACCTTAATGAAAAGTAGCCTGTACAGAATAAAAAATATTGTAAAACATGCATCCTGTTTGCGATAAGGCACTAACGTAACACTGCAAAAAATATCCTGAATACAAAGCGTTATGTTTGGAGAAAATCCAACACTACACTGAGTGCCACTTCATATTTTCAGGCTTGGTGGTGGCTGCATCATGTTATGGGTATGCTTGTCATTGGCAAGGACTATGGAGGGTTTTTTTAGGCTAAAAATAAATGGAATAAAGCTAAGCACAGGCAAAATCCTAGAGGAAAACCTGGTTGTCTGCTTTCCAACAGACAATGGGAAACAAATGCACTTTTCAGCAGGACAGTAACTTAAAACACTAGGCCGAATACACACGAGTTGCTTACCAAGATGATATTGAATGAGTTTTTAAATAAGAAAATGTATCCAATGCTTTGGCCACAAACAAATATAGGATGAGTCAACAACATTATTTGGGTATGAGTCAACAACATTATTTGGGTATGAGTCAACAACATTATTTGGGTATGAGTCAACAACATTATTTGGGTATGAGTCAACAACATTATTTGGGTATGAGTCAACAACATTATTTGGGTATGAGTCAACAACATTATTTGGGTATGAGTCAACAACATTATTTGGGTATGAGTCAACAACATTATTTGGGTATGAGTCAACAACATTATTTGGGTATGAGTCAACAGAATATGGACTTTTTAAAAGTGAGCTTTTCACTGGACAGTTACTTTGACTTTCCGGGAATGAAACAACATAGACCATCAACACAGATTTCCCTATAGAGTTTAGACAACATACTAGTTTGTTTTTATCGTACCAGCTCCATTTGAGTATAAGGGGGTTCAGAGTGATGAGATGCCCAACTATAGGCCTCCTAACCTCAAATCAAATCAAATAACCTGGGTAACGAGGTCTGTCACCTCCCTGTGGCTTCTAGATCTAATACATCAGCTGTCGGAATTGTTTTCAATAGGAGTTATGGTCATAAACTGCAATCGTTATCTAACCAAAAAGAGATGGCCTTCATGAACATTATAAAACACAGACATGGCACATTAAACACTGCAGTTTTGCCTGTGGTGTGTGTGTATGTGTGTGTTCTCTATAGCCTCAGATATTCTGACTTCACTACTGTAACAACACAACTCTTATCTATAGCCTTGTTTACACCTGCAGTTTTTGAAGTGACTCAAATAAAAATGCATATCTGATTCGTATCTGTTTTTTTTACCTATACATACAAGTGATAGTGCTCCTCCATGTAGTTTCTAAGGCCAGTGTCAAGTAAACAGCATCTATAGGGCTCTGAATAAATGGTCTGGAATCAGATTGTGGTAAAAAAAAAAAAAATGCATTTCAAAGAATTCTGAGACACTGTGTAAGTGCCTGCATTCTGTAACACAGCTGTACTAAGTGTCTGTGTGGTTCTGTTCCCAGGGTGATAAGGACTTCACCCCTGCAGCAGCCCAGGTAGCTCACCAGAAGCCCCAGCCATCTATCACCAAGATGCCCCAGAACCAGCACCTCACTCAGCACATTCACCAGCCCCGCAAGTGAGGCTACCACCAAGCTTACCCTCCCTCCACTAACTCTGCTACAACTGGCCTCGCAAGTAATCACCACAAACGCATGTCTACGATCAGTTTTGTGTTTACCCCGTCCAATGCTTAAGTAAAGATTTGAGGAAGGGAAGCTGATCCTAGATCTGTGCCTAAGAGAAAGCCAACGCAATGTGATCAATGGACCACAGCAGCCTACCGACCAACCCAACAACCAATCATAAGCCAGAGATGAGCTCAAGCTCCTGCCTTCCCGCCACAACTGTCCTCACAGACCATAGTAGCCAGAAAGCAGCTTCTTAAGCCTGCAACCCACCAATTATGTGCCAGAAAGCAAAGTGAAAGAAACGGTGTGGAACCACAAACAGAAATCAACCAATCAAAGAACTACAGAAACCCAATCAAGCATGCACCCAATCTTCAAAAGTGCTCAGGTTACCAGGGCAACCCTTGTTAAGCATTCCATATGATTCCATTTCCTCTTTTGTTCTTAACTTTCTATGAACTAAGAACCTGTCATCATAGAAAATGATAGAGGCCTCTCGTTGCCTAAAGGCAGCCTTTGCATGGGCAGCTAAATGAAGGCCTTCCACCATTTTAATGTAGTCAATCGAGTGGGACATCCAACTTCATTGGCTGTTCCCTCCTGGTGACCCTGTTGGAGTCATGTCCAACCGGGTCATCAGGAGGGATCAGCCAATCGTGACAAAGAAGAAAACTGACAACTTCAAAATATAGATTAGGGTTGAGGTGCTATAATGGCACAGATACAAGAGTCTCTCTGTGGTTGTCATAGACCACAAACACACACCATCCCGTTTATGCCAGGTGTTGTTCATGGCAACTATAATTTCAGACTTTATTTTATCAAGAAGGATTTTGAGTTTATAAAGTGTAAAAAACAAAAAAATCCTTAGTCTGTGAATGGACTTAGGTGTGGTTGTCATAATAAATAAAGATTTAACTTTAAAATCGTTTTATGTCTTCAATGTTACTGGGTAATTATGTCATTTTGTATTGTCCATGAACAAACGTGTATTAACCTTAGTGACCTGTATATACAGTACCAGTCAAAAGTTTGGACACACCTACTCATTCAAGAGTTTTTCTTTATTTTTACTATTTTCTATATTGTAGAATAATAGTTAAGACATCAAAACTATGAAATAATACACATGGAATAATGTAATTATAGTGTTAAATCAATATTCTTCAAAGTACCCACCCTTTGCCTTGACAGCTTTGCACAGTCTTGACATTCTCTCAACCAGCTTCATGAGGTAATCACCTGGAATGCTTTCCCAACATTCTTAAAGGAGCTCCCACATAGGTTGAGGACTTTTTGGCTGCTTTTCCTTCACTTGTGGTCCAACTCATCCCAAATCTCAATTGGATTGAGGTCGGGTGATTATGGAGGCCAGGTCATCTGATGCAGCACTCCATCACTCTCCTTGGTAAAAAATAGCCCTTATACAGCCTGGAGGTGTGTTTTGGGTCATTGTCCTGTTGAAAAACAAATGACAAATAAGCGCAAACCAGACGGTATGGCGTATCGTTGCAGAATGCTATGGTAGCCATGCTGGTTAAGTAAATAAATCAGACTGTCACCAGCAAAGCACCCCTACACCATCACACCACCACCTCCATGCGTCACGGTGGGAACCACACATGCAGAGATCATCCATTCACCTACTCTGCGTCTCACAAAGACACTGCGGTTGGATCCACAAATCTCAAATTTGGACCAAAGGACAGATTTCCACCAGCCTAATGTCCATTGCTCGTGTTTCTTGGCCCAAGCAAGTCTCTTCTTCTCATGGGTGTCCTTTAGTAGCAGTTTCTTTGCAGCAATTTGACCATGAAGGCCTGATTCATGCAGTCTTCTCTGAACAGTTGATGCTGAGATGTGTCTAACTTGAACTCTGTGAAGCATTTATTTGGGCTGCAATTTGAGGCTGGTAACTCTAATGAACTTATCCTCTGCAGCAGAGGTAACTCTGGGTCTTCCTTTCCTGTGGCGGTCCTCATGAGCGCCAGTGTCATTATTGCGCTTGATGGTTCTTGCGGCCGTACTTGAAGAAACTTTCAAAGTTCTTAATTTTCCAGATTGACTGACCTTCATGTCTTAATGTAATGATGGGCTGTCATTTCTCTTTGCTTATTTGAGCTGTTCTTGCCATAATATGGATTTAGTCCTATTTGGTAGAAGGCCATCTGTATGCCACCCTACCTTGTCACAACACAACTGATTGGCTGAAATGCATGGAGGAAAGAAAATCCAGAAATTAACTTTTAACAAGGTACACCTTTTAATTGGAATGCATTCCAGGTGACTACCTAATGAAGCTGGTTAAGAGTGCCCAAAGCTGTCATCAAGGCAAGGGGTGGTTATTTCAAAGAATCTCAAATATAAAATATATTTTGATTTAACACTTTTTTTGGTTACTACATGATTCCATATGCAGTCATTTCATAGTTTTGATGTCTTCACTATTATTCTACAATGTCGTAAATAGTACAAAATAAAGGAAACCACTTGAATGTGTAGGTGTCCAAACTTTTGACTGAACTTTACTTGATTATAAACTACACACACATCTACATAATATTAAACTCTACACACCATCATCTTATACTACACACCATAATAGTATACTCTACACACCATAATATTATTCTACACACCATAATATTATACTCTACACACAATATTATTCTACACACTGTTAGACACGCCTCTATGAAGAGGGAACGCAACACCCTGCTACAACTAAACTCTGAAGCGAAAAAGGTATGGACTGTAGGTGCGAGTAAAAATGACAACAAGCAGAATGTGGTACCGTTTACAAGGACTTTATTCCTTTACACGGTAATATGGGGAAAAGGGGCTGGACGGAACCAAAGCAAAGAAAGTAAATCTCAAAGCCCCCCCTCTCCTATCTTACCTGCCTACCCACTACTTACCTAATTTAGCACCACCTGGTGCCCTAACCAAAATACAGGGGGTGGTCCGCCCAGGTCTTACCTAGTGTGCCTAGACAGCGAATATGCTACGGGCATATGTATGCCCGCAGGCCTCTTGCCTAAGCACTCCCTAGGTGCCTTCCCCTTCCCCCCTGGGAACAAATGAAACAGAATATTAAACAATTTTCCAAACAAACTAAGAGACAAAGGACATCAAATAAGTTCTATCTGAGCAACAAACTCACAAAACATACCAACTCTCAGCAATGAACTCCCAGCAAAATCAATCTCTAGCAAAATCTCTACAATGACCTCCCAGCAAATCTCTCTAGCAAATCTACCTCCAGCAAAATCCTCTACAAAAAGATCTCCTGCACAGAACACTGGCTTTTATATCTTCTGAAGGAATGGGTAATTGGAGACAGCTGTGTCTTGACGAGGGGGCGGGGTCAGCTCTCCAATTAGCCCTGGAGTCGACCAATCAGCTGCTTGAGGGATCTCAGGAAGCCATTTCCTGAAATAAACACATGCAAATACACAAACTACAACACATAATCTGGGGAACGTAACACACACCATAATATTATACTCTACACACCATAATATTATACTCTACACACCATAATATTAAACTACACACCATAATATTATACTGCACACCATATTATACTCTACACACCATAATATTATACTACACACAATATTATACTCTACACACCATAATATTAAACTACACACCATAATATTATACTCTACACACCATAATATTAAACTACACCCCATAATATTATACTGCACACCATATTATACTCTAAACACCATAATATTAAACTACACACCATAATATTATACTCTACACACCATAATATTAAACTACACCCCATAATATTATACTGCACACCATATTATACTCTACACACCATAATATTATACTACACACCATACTATTATACTCTACACACCATCTACACACCATAATATTAAACTACACACCATAATATTATACTCTACACACCATAATATTAAACTACACACCATAATATTATACTGCACACCATATTATTATATTTAGAACCAGGAACAGATGATTAAAAACAGAAGTAAGGGGAGAGGTCATGTAAGACACTAAATCCAGCATAGATAGGAGATAGGGGGAAATATTATGGTTCTCTCCAGACCTGACTGCCCTTGACCAGCACAAAAACATCCTGTGGCGTTCTGCATTAGCGTCGAATAGCCCCCGTGATATGCAACTTTTCAGGGAAATTAGGAACCAATACTGGTTCAGGCAGTTAAGGAAAGCTAAGGCTAGCTTTTTCAAGCAGAAATTTGCATCCACTAGCACAAACTCAAAACATTCTGGGACACTGTAAAGTCCATGGAGAATAAGAGCACCTCCTCCCAGCTGCCCACTGCACTGAGGCTAGGAAACTCTGTCACCACCGATAAATCCACTATAATTGAGAATTTCAATGAGCATTTTTCTACGGCTGGCCGTGCTTTCCACCTGTCTACCCTTACCCCGATCAATAGTCCTCCACCCCCCACGGCAAGTCGCCCAAGCCTCCCCCATTTCTCCTTCACCCAAATCCAGATAGCTGATGTTCTGAAAGAGCTGCAAAATCTGGACCCCTACAAATCAGCCGGGCTAGACAATCTGGACCCTCTCTTTCTAAAATGATCTGCCGAAATTGTTGCAACCCCTATTACTAGCGTGTTCAACCTCTCTTTCGTATCGTCTGAGTTTCCCAAAGATTGGAAAGCTGCCGCGGTCATCCCCCTCTTCAAAGGGGGAGACACTTTAGACCCAAACTGCTACAGACCTATATCTATCCTACCCTGCTTTTCTAAGTTAACAAACAGATTACCGACCATTTTGAATGCCACCGTACCTTCTCTGCTATGCAATCTGGTTTCAGAGCTGGTCATGGGTGCACCTCAGCCACGCTCAAGGTCCTAAACAATATCATAACCGCAATCGATAAGAGACATTACTCTGCAGTGATCGACCTGGCCAAGGCTTTCGACTCTGTCGATCACAACATTCTTATCGGCAGACTCAACAGCCTTAGTTTCTCAAATGATTGCCTCGCCTGGTTCACCAACTACTTCTCTGATAGAGTTCAATGTGTCAAATCGGAGGTTCTGTTGTCGAGACCTCTGGCAGTCTCTACAGAGGTGCCACAGGGTTAAATTCTTGGGCCTCCAGACGAGCTTCAATGCCATACAACTCTCCTTCCGTGGCCTCCAACTGCTCTTAACTGCAAGTAAAACTAAATGCATGCTCTTCAACCAATCGCTGCCCGCACCTGTCTGCCTCTCCAGCATCCCTACTCTGGACGGTTCTGACTTAGAATATGTGGATACCTACAAAGACCTAGGTGTCTGGTTAGACTGTAAACTCTCTTTCCAGACTCACATTAAGCATCTCCAATCCAAAATTAAATCTAGAATCGGCTTCCCATTTCACAACAAATCATCCTTCACTGATGCTGCCAAACATACCCTCGTAAAACTGACTATCCTATCGATCCTCGACTTCGGCGATGTCATTTACAAAATAGCCTACAACACTCTACTCAACAAATTGGATGCAGTCTATCACAGTGCCATCCGTTTTGTCACCAATGCTCTCGTTGGCTGGCCCTCGCTTCATACTCGTCACCAAACCCACTGGCTCCAGGTCATGTACAAGTCTCTGCTAGGTAAAGCCCCACCTTATCTCAGCTCACTGGTCACCATAGCAGCACACACCCGTAGCACGCGCTCCAGCAGGTATAGCTCACTGGTCACCCCCAAAGCCAATTCTTCCTTTGGCCGCCTCTCCTTCCAGTTCTCTGCTGCCAATGACTGGAACGAACTGCAAAAAACACTGAGGCTGGAGACTCATATCTCCCTCACTAACTTTAAGCACCAGCTGTCAGAGCAACTCACAGATCACTGCACCTGTACACAGCCCATCTGCAAATAGCCCATCCAACTACTTCATCCCCATACTGTATTTATTTATTTATCTTGCTCCTTTGCACCCCAGTATGTCTACTTGCACATTAATCTTCTGCACATCTACCATTTCTTCTCTCTCTCTACTCTCCCTCTCCCCTCCCTCTCTCCCCTCCCTTCTCTCTCTTTACTCTCCCCTCTCTCTCTCTATTCTCCCCCATCCCCTCCCTCTCTCTATTCTCCCCCTCCCTTCTCTCTCTCTACCCTCCCCCTCCCTTCTCTTGCTCTACTCTCCCCCTCCACTCCCTCTCTCTACTCCCCCTCTTCTCTCTCTCTACTCCCCCTCCCTTTTTCTCTCTACTCCCCCTTCCTTCTCTATCTCTACTCCCCCTCTCTTACTCCCCCTTCTCTCGCTCTACTCCCCCCCTCTCTCTACTCCCCCTCCCTTCTCTCTCTCTCTCCCCCTCTCTCTACACCCCCTCCCCTCCCTCTCTCTACTCCCCCTGCCTCTCTCTACTCCCCCTCCCTTCTCTCTCTCTCTCCCCCTCTCTCTACACCCCCTCCCTCCCTCTCTCTACTCCCCCTCCCTTCTCTTGCTCTACTCTCTCCCCCTCCGCTCCCTCTCTCTACTCCCCCTCTTCTCTCTCTCTACTCTCCCCTCCCCTCTCTCTCTCTACTCCCCCTTCCTTCTCTATCTCTACTCCCCCTCTCTACTCCCCCCTCTCTCTACTCCCCCTCCCTTCTCTCTCTCTACTCCCCCTCTCTCTACTCCCCCTCTCTCTACACCCCCTCCCCTCCCTCTCTCTACTCTCCCCCTCACTTCTCTCTCTCTACTCCCCCTCTCTCCTCCCCCTCCCTTCTCTCTCTCTACTCCCCCTTCCCTTCTCTCTCTACTCCCCCTCCCTTCTCTCTCTACTCTCCCCTCCCTCTCTCTACTCTCCCCCTCCCTTCTCTCTCTCTACTCTCCCCTCCCCTCTCTCTCTCTCCCCCTCCCCTCCCTCTCTCTACTCCCCCTCCCTTCTCTCTCTCTACTCTCCCCTCCCTCTCTCTACTCTCCCCCTCCCCTCCCTCTCTCTACTCCCCCTTCCCTTCTCTCTCTACTCCCCCTCCCTTCTCTCTCTACTCTCCCCTCCCTCTCTCTACTCTCCCCCTCCCTTCTCTCTCTCTACTCTCCCCTCCCTCTCTCTACTCTCCCCCCCCTCCCTTCTCTCTCTCTACTCTCCCTCCCTCTCTCTACTCTCCCTCCACCCTTCTCTCTCTCTACTCTCCCCTCCCTCTCTCTACTCTCCCCCTCCCTTCTCTCTCTCTACTCTCCCCCTCCCTTCTCTCTCTCTACTCTCCCCTCCCTCTCTCTACTCTCCCCCTCCCCTCCCTCTCTCTACTCTCCCCTCCCTTCTCTCTCTACTCTCCCCTCCCTTCTCTCTCTCTACTCCCCCTCCCTTCTCTCTCTCTACTCTCCCCTCCCTTCTCTCTCTCTCCCTCCCCTCTCTCTCTCTACTCCCCCTCCCTTCTCTCTCTCTCTACTCTCTCCTCCCTCTCTCTACTCTCCCCTCTCTCTCTCTTCTCTCTCCTCCCTCTCTCTACTCTCCTCCCTCATCCCCTTAACCACTTACTGTCTCTGGACCAGGTGTTACCACACATACACTTGTGTCAGACAGCATGTACAGTATATTTTGTTGTGCCCGTTTTGCCTTGTCCTTGTAGGGTTTATGTATGAGGACTGAGTGCCTCTATTGATTTGAATCCTATTATGTTGTTTTAGCTAGCGTTAGCATCAGCCCTCCAGGCTCTGTCAGTTTATAGCACTCATGTTAGCATCTATCACCTGGTGGTGTGACGCGTGACATTAGGATCTGTAGGGTTTATGTATGAGGACTGAGTGCCTCTATTGATTTGAATCATATTATGTTGTTTTAGCTAGCGTTAGCATCAGCCCTCCAGGCTCTGTCAGTTTATAGCACTCATGTTAGCATCTATCACCTGGTGGTGTGACGCGTAACATTAGGATCTGCCCGTGCATGGTCTCTAGTCAGGTACACGCATATCCACACTCATACACACACACACACCCATGGGTTCAGGTAATATAAACACACACTTCTGGTCCTCTATCATCAATCTACAAGTTAGCATATTGTTGATAAACACATAGTGTAGGACTCAAAATGGCAGCAGGACTCCTCAGACTGCCCCTTGTCAACCCCCTAACCCTAGCTTCATCTCTCTCTGCATCCCGGTTCAATCCTAACCCTCAACCCTTGCCTTTGACCATAGCCTCAACCCTTGCCTTTGACCATAGCCTCAACCCTTGCCTTTGACCATAGCCGTGAAAGCGATTACTACAGCCTCTCTCTGGATGTTTCTTTCAACAGGATTATCTGCTACCTGATAGGGTGACTTGAGGTGACCTCGACACAAAATCCCACAGACCTCTACTCTGATACTGATACTCTGTCCCACTGACACAGACCTCTACTCTGATACTATGTCCTACTGACACAGACCTCTACTCTGATACTATGTCCTACTGACACAGACATCTACTCTGAAACTATGTCCTACTGACACAGACCTCTACTCTGATACTATGTCCTACTGACACAGACCTCTACTCTGATACTATGTCCTACTGACACAGACCTCTACTCTGATACTGATACTATGTCCCACTGACACAGACCTCTACTCTGAAACTATGTCCTACTGACACAGACCTCTACTCTGATACTATGTCCTACTGACACAGACCTCTACTCTGATACTATGTCCTACTGACACAGACCTCTACTCTGATACTATGTCCTACTGACACAGACCTCTACTCTGATACTATGTCCTACTGACACAGACCTCTACTCTGATACTATGTCCTACTGACACAGACCTCTACTCTGATACTATGTTCTCCTGACACAGACCTCTACTCTGATACTATGTCCTACTGACACAGACATCTACTCTGATACTATGTCCTCCTGACACAGACCTCTACTCTGATACGATGTCCTACTGACACATACCTCTACTCTGATACTATGTCCCACTGACGCAGACCTCTACTCTGATACTATGTCCTACTGACACAGACCTCTACTCTGATACTATGTCCTACTGACACAGACCTCTACTCTGATACGATGTCCTACTGACACATACCTCTACTCTGATACTATGTCCCACTGACGCAGACCTCTACTCTGATACTATGTCCTACTGACACAGACCTCTACTCTGATACTATGTCCTACTGACACAGACCTCTACTCTGATACTGATACTATGTCCTACTGACACAGACCTCTACTCTGATACTGATACGATGTCCTACTGACACAGACCTCTACTCTGATACTGATACGATGTCCTACTGACACAGACCTCTACTCTGATACTGATACTATGTCCTACTGACACAGACCTCTACTCTGATACTATGTCCTACTGACACAGACCTCTACTCTGATACTATGTCCCACTGACACAGACCTCTACTCTGATAATATGTCCTACTGACACAGACCTCTACTCTGATAATATGTCCTACTGACACAGACCTCTACTCTGATAATATGTCCTACTGACACAGACCTCTACTCTGATAATATGTCCTACTGACACAGACCTCTACTCTGATACTGATAATATGTCCTACTGACACAGACCTCTACTCTGATACTGATAATATGTCCTACTGACACAGACCTCTACTCTGATACTATGTCCCACTGACACAGACCTCTACTCTGATACTATGTCCTACTGACACAGACCTCTACTCTGATACTATGTCCTACTGACACAGACCTCTACTCTGATACTATGTCCTACTGACACAGACCTCTACTCTGATACTATGTCCTACTGACACAGACCTCTACTCTGATACTATGTCCTACTGACACAGACCTCTACTCTGATACTATGTCCCACTGGCACACACCTCTACTCTGATACTGATACTATGTCCCACTGTACATACACACCTCTACTCTGATACTGATGCTATGTCCTACTGACACAGACCTCTACTCTGATACTGATACTATGTCCTACTGACATAGAACTCTACTCTGATACTGATACTATGTCCCACTGACACAGACCTCTTCTCTGATACTATGTCCCACTGACACAGACCTCTACTCTGATACTGTGTCCCACTGACACAGACCTCTACTCTGATACTATGTTCTCCTGACACAGACCTCTACTCTGATACTGATACTATGTCCCACTGACACAGACCTCTACTCTGATACTGATACTATGTCCCACTGACACAGACCTCTACTCTGATACTGATACTATGTCCCACTGACACAGACCTCTACTCTGATACTATGTCCCATTGACACAGACCTCTACTCTGATACTATGTCCTACTGACACAGACCTCTGATATTGAAAGACGAAGACTGGATAAAATAGTAGTCATGCTTATTTATAAAGCCTTATCATGGCCATTTTCTAAATCAGTGATCATCTATTTGTATTTTCATTGTGATAGTGAATTGAGCCTGTCATGCAGTACCCCCTGTCTCCCAGCAGAGTGTGCCAGTCTGAGTTTCCCTGCCCTGTTATATGTTTGGATATGGTAAGGATTGGGTTTTGACGACTCTGATCCTAGATCTGTGGTTAGGAGGTGGATTTGCAGATGGAGAGATGCCAGGCTGACAGACTTGCTGACCACGTTTCAGGGTTTATAATCTCAGGTGACCATCTCAGACTGCTTCTGTTCATAACAGTGATTTTAACATGATCTTCTGGCTACAGCCTATCTATCCCTCTCCCTTCATAATGATGGCTTTTACATGACTGTTTCCACGGCTACTTCCAGTGGTTTTCAGAAAGGATTCACACCCCTTGAGTTATAAAAATATATATATATATACAGTGGGGAGAACAAGTATTTGATACACTGCCGATTTTGCAGGATTTCCTGCTTACAAAGCATGTAGAGGTCTGTAATTTTTATCATAGGTACACTTCAACTGTGAGAGACGGAATCTAAAACAAAAATCCAGAAAATGACATTGTATGCACCTGGTAAAAATGAAATTAAATGAAATTATGCACCTGGTACTTATCAGGAAATGATGGACCTGATACTTATCAGGAAATGAATACCTGGTACTTATCAGGAAATGATGGACCTGATACTTATCAGGAAATGGATACCTGGTACTTATCAGGAAAATATGCGCCTGGTACTTATCAGGAAATGGATACCTGGTACTTATCAGGAAATGATGCACCTGGTACTTATCAGGAAATGATGCACCTGGTACTTATCAGGAAATGATGGACCTGATACTTATCAGGAAATGATGCACCTGGTACTTATCAGGAAATGATGCACCTGGTACTTATCAGGAAATGATGCACGTGGTACTTATCAGGAAAAGATGCACCTGGTACTTATCAGGAAATGATGCACCTGGTACTTATCAGGAAATGATGCACCTGGTACTTATCAGGAAATGATGCACCTGGTACTTATCAGGAAATGATGCACCTGGTACTTATCAGGAAATGATGCACCTGGTACTTATCAGGAAATGATGCACCTGGTACTTATCAGGAAATGATGCACGTGGTACTTATCAGGAAAAGATGCATGTACTTATCAGGAAATGATGCACCTGGTACTTATCAGGAAATGATGCACCTGGTACTTATCAGGAAATGATGACCTGGTACTTATCAGGAAATGATGCACCTGGTACTTATCAGGAAATGATGCACCTGGTACTTATCAGGAAATGATGCACCTGGTACTTATCAGGAAATGATGCACATGGTACTTATCGGAAATGATGATGGTACTTATCAGGAAATGATGCACCTGGTACTTATCAGGAAATGATGCACCTGGTACTTATCAGGAAATGATGCACCTGGTACTTATCAGGAAATGATGCACCATCTTTTTTATGTTTTAGAAAGAGTCACTCCCTCTCACAGACACAAACAGTAGAGTGCATTGCATTCCAGTTGTGTTTTTATTCACCATAAACAAGAACATTGTAGAGTACACGGACTAGATATTGCTGGTCCCAGTGTGGTTCCATTACCACTCAAACAAACAAAACATTGTGAATCTGTTTCGTAAATCCATAGCGTGGCTTCCTGAGAGAAGTGTACACTTGTTCACTAAATATATATATATTTTTTTAAATTGGACTTGTATAAGCAGAGAGTTTAGAGTTTTCGTCCATTCCTTTTAAATCAATGAGGGGAACCAGGACACACTTGGGCAGACACAGAATTCACCTGGAGTCTTTGTGATATGTCTGGGAAAGCATTTTAGTGTTACACTCCTGCTGCCTAGCCTGCTCCATTTGTTTACAGAAATTATTTTTTGTGCCAACCACTGCCCCCTAGTAACTCCATAGCAACTTATCACATTGGCTGTTAGACACACCTAAAATATGCCACTTAAAGCCAGTCCTGTCTTTGGGGTTATCACTGTGAAATTGTCTTCTCTTCAATCCCTACCCTAATAATACTACATTATATCAATCCCTACCATAATAATACTACATTATATCAATCCCTACCATAATAATACTACATTATATCAATCCCTACCATAATAATACTACATTATATCAATCCCTACCATAATAATACTACATTATATCAATCCCTACCATAATAATACTACATTATATCAATCCCTACCATAATAATACTACATTATATCAATCCCTACCCTAATAATACTACATTATATCAATCCCTACCATAATAATACTACATTATATCAATCCCTACCATAATAATACTACATTATATCAATCCCTACCATAATAATACTACATTATATCAATCCCTACCATAATAATACTACATTATATCAATCCCTACCATAATAATACTACATTATATCAATCCCTACCATAATAATACTATATTATATCAAGACTTTCCAGTTGCCATTTGTGATCCTACCTCCCATTATTTTCATCCATTATTTTCCGTTGAACTTCTCAACCAATAGTATGGCGTCTGTCTGATCGGAATACACACGTGTGTTTGTAAAAAGCACATGATGAAGGTGCTCCTAGATGCTGATCTGAGGTCAGTGTAGCAGTACTTTGATCTCATTCATAACATGTAAACATTTCAGGATATAGTTTCTTTTCCCCCAGTTGATAGATAATATTGCTCTAAGACATTTCTTTATTTCATTCACGTTCTCAAAATATGCCTACTTTAGTAGAAAATAAAGAGAGTTTATATATAGTATACTCATAATAAAAAAATACCTGATGAGGTACAATCTATATGCATAATACATTCGCAGGATTAGAAAAGCTTTCAAAAAGCCAATATAAAGTAGATGCCATCTCAACGTATCAAAGCACAGTGCCTATCTAAAACAGTCGGTCAAATGGTATTGGTAACAAAATAATGCTTATCTTATGTTTATCTCTGACGATAAGTCAGTTTGACATGCTGGGAGGCTTACTCAACGGTTGTAAAGGCTACGCAACATTTTAACCCTTTATATTTGTCCCATTCTAACCCTTCCCGAAGCATATAGTATCATCATTTTAGGCAATACAGTTTCAACGTGTGATGTGTCAGATATATTAGTGAAACATGATCTGTACACAGTCAGATCATATGGGTTTGTAGCCTGGGTAAGTGTCAGGTAATACAGAAATCACACTATAAAAATACTGCTGATTTTGTGAATCAAATGCATTACAAAATAAAGCACTGTCACTTTAAAGCACTGTCACTTTTACTCCCTCAAAAAGCAAAAAAAAAAACTCTGAACTGCTACCTAGGCAACAGTGGAGGACAGGGTGGAGTGACATCACTTCCTCCTACGATGTCATTTCCTCTTCCTGGAACCCAGGTGCCGCCTCGTGGCCGCCTCCACCCTCCTCCTCTCCGCCTCCTCCGCTCTCTTCCTCTCCTCCTTCAGTTCTTTATACCTCCACTTGGGAAGCTGCAGGAAGTCGCCCCCTCCGTCTTTAAAGCTGCTCTTCCTGTGGACTCTCTCAGGTTCAAAGATCGGCGTTGGGGCCTTAGAGATTCTCACCTTGGGAATGGACATCCCCGGCCGCACACTGCTATACTTCACCATACCCAGAGGCAGCAGGCTAGTCTTTCTCAGGGCCATGGAGGAAGAGGCCCCAGCCGCAGACACCTTACCGAGGGTAGGGTTAGTCGTGGTGGGGTTTTTGTTCGGCGGTAGCAGGATGGTCCGCCGGTCCTTTGGAGGTTTGGACACCAGAGTGACCCGTGAGTTCTGGAAGAGTTTCCTGTGGTTGTCGATCCTCTCAGGGTTCTGCGTTTTCAGTTCTTTGGCCCGTTGGCGTCGGAGGATCTCTGGGACGGAGTAGCGACGTTTACCCACGCAAGGTGGGCTTGTCGGACACACCTGAAGAGCAAGTACAAACAGGTATATCAGAGGAGGGGGGGTGAGCAATGAGAACATGAAGACAGACAGAGAGGTTAAATACAGTAGAAGTGAGAGGACCGAAGAAACAGACGTTTCTAACTCACTGTGGAACAAGCCATCGCCACGAAGGGGCTCCCCAGTGCTGTTGTCACGGTGACTAGGTGATCTAAGACTCCTTCGTCGTCAGGCTCTGTGATGTTGGCAAACGTCAGAGCGTTTCGTATGGTGTCTGATATACGCTGCATACAGCCTCGAGGCTCCCGGGCCTTAGATACTAGAGACGCCAGCTGGGGCCACTCTGGACTGGAACAATTATATCAGATTAGGATATAATACGATTGGAAGAATTGCAATATGAAACTATACCGATGACATCGTATAATGATAATAAGAATCACCACCTCCATCATCAGCAGAAACAGCACCATCACCATCCTCATCACCATCCTCACCATCATCATCACCACCATCCTCCTCATCATCATCACCTCCACCATCATCATCACCATCATCATCCTCACCATCATCATCACCACCATTCTCATCATCACCACAATCATCATCCTCACCATCATCATCATCACCACCATTCTCATCATCATCACCACCATCATCATCACCACCATCCTCATCATCACCACCATCCTCATCATCATCACCACCATCCTCATCATCACCATCATCATCATCCCCATCATCATCATCACCCCCATCCTCATCACCACCATCACAATCATCATCCTCATCATCATCATCACCACTATCCTCATCATCACCACCATCCTCATCACCACCATCCTCATCATCATCACCACCACCACCATCATCATCACCACCATCCTCATCATCACCACCATCCTCATCATCATCACCACCATCCTCATCATCATCCCCATCATCACCACCATCATCATCATCACCACCATCCTCATCACCACCATCCTCATCATCATCATCACCACTATCCTCATCATCACCACCATCCTCATCATCATCACCACCATCCTCATCATCACCATCCTCATCATCATCACCACCATCATCATCATCACCACCATCCTCATCATCATCACCACCATCCTCATCACCACCATCACAATCATCATCCTCACCATCATCATCACCACCATCCTCATCATCATCATCATCACCACCATTCTCATCATCATCACCACCATCATCATCACCACCATCCTCATCATCACCATCACCACCACCACCATCTTCATCATCACCACCATCCTCATCATCATCACCACCATCTTCATCATCACCATCCTCATCACCATCATCCTCATCATCATCATCATCACCACCATCATCATCATCATCACCATCCTCATCATCATCACCATCATCACCAGCATCCTCATCATCATCACCACCATCCTCATCATCACTCATCAAGTATAGTCTACCTGTATGCGTCACATAGTTGATAAGGACAGGGTCTGGAGTGGAGACGTGTCATGGCCCAGGCGGTGTCGTAGCGTCCTGTGAAAAACGCCCACTCTCTGGAGGTCAGCTGACGACCAAAGTCCCTCGCCTCCGTGTCAGCTCCTTACAGAGGAGAAAGAGAGGAGGAGAGTAGGAGAGAGTTGCAGAGAAGGAGGAAAGAGGAGGAGATAGTAGGAGGGAGAGGGAGGAGATAGTAGGAGAGAGAGAAGGAGAGAGGAGGAGAGAGAGAAGGCGAGAGGAGGAGGAGAGAGGCAAGGAGATAAATGTATGACGAGATCCTTCAGATGTCAAATTGAACCCTACTGGTAGATGTTATTTCTGCTTTAAATTACTGTTTGAAGTTAAATATTATTGAAATGTGAATGATGAAATATATGTTCAAGTAAGTTAAATATAAACCAGGTGAATTTGTTTGTCCATCTGTGTACTTACCTGCTAGCATCAGGGCTCGTACACACTCCACCCTGCCCTGCATAGCAGCCTTCATCAGAGCAGTGAAGCCATGACAGTTCCTCCTCTCTATGTCCAGACCAGGGGAGTAGTTCAACAGGTAGTTACTGATCATTATGTGACCTGGAGGGGGGGCGAGATGGGGAGAGCCTTGTGAACCTTTTTGAACTGTGTGGATCTGTGTGCGCGCATGCGGTGTGTGTGGGTCTGTGTGTTTGTGTGTCGTACCTGCCTGTGCAGCTGTGATGAGGGCGGTATTCCCCTCAGTGTCCTGCCAGTTGACATCCAGGTGACAACACTGAGCCAACGCTATGACAACGTCAACATAACCCTGGTAGCATGCCACCATCAGCCCCGTCTGTGTGTGAGAGAGAGAGAGAGATAGAGAGAGAGATATAGAGTTAGAGATATATATATAGAGAGAGAGAGAGAGCGAGAGATAGAGAGAGAGAGATATAGAGTTAGAGATATATATAGAGAGAGAGAGAGCGAGAGCGAGAGAGATATAGAGAGAGAGAAAAGGTTTAAAAGGCTATCTCAGACAGTCACAGGCGTTTTAATGTTCTGTCTTCAACAGCTCTGTTTCTCCCTCCCACCCTCTCTACCTATAGCGCTGAGGTGGCTACTGTTCCGGGAAGGCCACTGTGCGTGCGTGCGGGCGTGCGTGCCTGTCTGCATGGCAAAGTTGGTTCCTGAATAGACAATCTAGTTGACAGTGCTAGTTCTGTTCTGATGCTTAACTGGGGAAACATGATATGAGATCCAAGCCAGTGTCAATGAGGTTTGACAACAACAGGAGGCCTGTATGTACGGTCCAAAACTAATATCATACCGTGTCAATGAGGTTAGACAACAACGGGAGGCCTGTATGTACGGTACAAAACTAATATCATACCGTGTCAATGAGGTTAGACAACAACGGGAGGCCTGTATGTACGGTACAAAACTAATATCGTACCGTCAACATTAAAGCAGTTTTGTTTGCTGTTAAAACAGAATTTCGATCCTTGTGGAAAACTGCTTTCTACTGCTTTCTGTCACGCCGTGTTTTTGGAATGCTGTGTTCTTGGAATGCTGTGTTCTTGGAATGCCGTGGTTTTGGAATGCTGTGTTTTTGGAATGCCGTGTTTTTGGAATGCTGTGTTCTTGGAATGCTGTGTTTTTGGAATGCTGTGTTTTTGGAATGCTGTGTTCTTGGAATGCTGTGTTTTTGGAATGCTGTGTTCTTGGAATGCTGTGTTTTTGGAATGCTGTGTTTTTGGAATGCTGTGTTCTTGGAATGCTGTGTTCTTGGAATGCTGTGTTTTTGGAATGCTGTGTTCTTGGAATGCTGTGTTCTTGGAATGCTGTGTTCTTGGAATGCCGTGTTTTTGGAATGCTGTGTTCTTGGAATGCTGTGTTTTTGGAATGCTGTGTTCTTGGAATGCTGTGTTCTTGGAATGCTGTGTTCTTGGAATGCTGTGTTCTTGGAATGCTGTGTTTTTGGAATGCTGTGTTCTTGGAATGCTGTGTTCTTGGAATGCTGTGTTCTTGGAATGCCAGTGAAATGTGTGTGTATACAGCTTGCAATCTCCTGGAAAAGTGCCAGTGTTTTCTGGAAGGCCAAAACTTCATCAGCCAAAACAAACACTACTACCAGAGAGGGAGGATGGGGGGGTGTAGATGAGTGGAGAGAGGCAAAGGAGAGGAGATAGAGAAAGGATAGAAGAGGTATTGGTTACAAAGGAGAGGAGATGGAGACAGAGAAAGGATAGAAGAGGTATTGGTTACAAAGGAGAGGAGATAGAGAAAGGATAGAAGAGGTATTGGTTACAAAGGAGAGGAATAAAGAACAGTACAATAGAGACAGCAAACTTGGGGTATTCTTTCTATTAGGAGTAAAATGTATAGTAGCCAAGCTGAGAGGCGAGCCAGCAACCGGAGGTTTGTCAGTTTGAATCCTGGGTCTGACTGGGAAAATAATCTGTTGGGAAGTGAGCTGGAAACCAGAGGGTTGCTGGTATCAAATCCTAGATGCCATTGACTGCCGTTGTGCCCTTGAGCAAGGCACTTAACCTCCCACAACAACTGCGCCCAGTGTGGCAATCCCCTGCTCCAACCTCTACATGTATGCAACAGTCCTCTTCTCCAACCTCTATATCTATGTAACAGTCCCCTTCTCCAACCTCTATGTCTATGTAACAGTCCTCTTCTCCAACCTCTATATGTATGTAACAGTCCTATTCTCCAACCTCTACATACTGTATATGTAACAGTCCCCTTCTCCAACCTCTATATGTCTGTAACAGTCCCCTTCTCCAACCTCTATATCTATGTAACAGTCCTCTTCTCCAACCTCTATATGTATGTAACAGTCCCCTTCTCCAACCTCTATATGTCTGTAACAGTCCTCTTCTCCAACCTCTATATGTCTGTAACAGTCCTCTTCTCCAACCTCTATATCTATGTAACAGTCCTCTTCTCCAACCTCTATATGTCTGTAACAGTCCCCTTCTCCAACCTCTATATGTCTGTAACAGTCCCCCTCTTTTCCAGTCCTCTTCTCCAATATGTCTGTAACAGTCCCCTTCTCCAATCTCTATATCTATGTAACAGTCCCCTTCTCCAACCTCTATATGTCTGTAACAGTCCCCTTCTCCAACCTCTATATCTATGTAACAGTCCTCTTCTCCAACCTCTATATGTCTGTAACAGTCCTCTTCTCCAACCTCTATATGTCTGTAACAGTCCCCTTCTCCAACCTCTATATGTCTGTAACAGTCCCCTTCTCCAACCTCTATATCTATGTAACAGTCCTCTTCTCCAACCTCTATATGTCTGTAACAGTCCTCTTCTCCAACCTCTATATGTCTGTAACAGTCCCCTTCTCCAACCTCTATATGTCTGTAACAGTCCTCTTCTCCAACCTCTATATGTCTGTAACAGTCCTCTTCTCCAACCTCTATATGTCTGTAACAGTCCCCTTCTCCAACCTCTATATCTATGTAACAGTCCTCTTCTCCAACCTCTATATGTCTGTAACAGTCCTCTTCTCCAACCTCTATATGTCTGTAACAGTCCTCTTCTCCAACCTCTATATGTCTGTAACAGTCCCCTTCTCCAACCTCTATATGTCTGTAACAGTCCTCTTCTCCAACCTCTATATGTCTGTAACAGTCCTCTTCTCCAACCTCTATATCTATGTAACAGTGTAACATATATGTAACATATATGTAATCTATATGTTGTTTTTTTCTTGTTTTTTTTTCTCACCTTTATTTAACCAGGAAGGCCAGTTGAGAACAAGTTCTCATTTACAGCTGCGATAAGATAAAGCAAAGCAGTGCGACAGAAACAACAACACAGAGTTACACATGGGATAAACAAGCGTACAGTCAATAACACAGTAGAAACAAAAAAAGTCAATATACAGTGTGTGCAAATGGAGTAAGGAGGTAAGGCAATAAATAGGCCATAGTAGCAAAGTAATTACAATTTAGCAGATTAACACTGGAGTGATAGATGAGCAGATGATGATGAGCAGATGATGGTGTGTAAATAGTGATACTTGTGTTTAAAAGAGCAGCAAAGTAAATATAAACAGTATGGGGATGAGGTAGGTAGATTGGGGGGGCTATTTACAGATGTACTATGTATAGCTGCAGCGATCAGTTTGCTGCTCAGATAGCTGATGTTTAAATTTAGTGAGGGACATGTAAGTCTCCAGCTTCAGCAATTTTTGAAATTCGTTCCAGTCACTGGCAGCAGAGAACTGGAAGCAAGGCGGCCAAAGGAGGTGTTGGCTTTGGGGATGATCAGTGATATATACCTGCTGGAACGTGTGCTACGAGCGGGTGTTGTTATCGTGACCAGTGAGCTGAGATAAGACGGATCTTTACCTATCATAGAATTACAGATGACCTGGAGCCAGTGAGTCTGGCGATGAATATGTAGTGAGGGCCAGCCGACTAGAGCATACAGGTCGCAGTGGTGGGTGGTATAAGGCGCTTTGGTAACAAAATGGATGGCACTGTGATAGACTGCATCCAATTTGCTGAGTAGAGTATTAGAAGCTATTTTGTAGATGACATCGCCGAAGTCGAGGATCGGTAGGATCGTCAGTTTTACTAGGGTAAGTTTGGCGGCGTGAGTGAAGGAGGCTTTGTTGCGAAATAGAAAGCCGATTCTAGATTTGATTTTGGATTGGAGATGTTTGATATGAGTCTGGAAGGAGAGTTTACAGTCTAGCCAGACACCTAGGCATTTGTAGATGTCCACATATTCTAGGTTAGAACCGTCCAGAGTAGTGATGCTAGTCGGGCGGGCGGGTGCGGGCAGCGAACGGTTGAAAAGCATGCATTTGGTTTTGCTAGCGTTTAAGAGCAGTTGGAGGCCACAGATGGAGTGTTGTATGGCATTGAAGCTCGTTTGGAGGTTAGTTAACACAGTGTCCAAAGAAGGGCCAGATGTATAATGGTATCGTCTGCGTAGAGGTGGATCAGGGAATCACACACAGCAAGAGCGACATCGTTGATATATACAGAGAAAAGAGTCGCCCCGAGATTTGAACCCTGTGGTACCCCCATAGAGATTGCCAGAGGTCCGGAGAACACACTGAACTCTGTCTGCGAAGTAGTTGGTGAACCAGGCAAGGCAGTCATTTGAGAAACCAAGGCTATTGAGTCTGCCAATAAGAATACGGTGATTGACAGAGTCGAAAGCCTTGGCCAGGTCGATGAAGACGGCTGCACAGTACTATCTTTTATTGATGGCGGTTATGATATCGTTTAGTACCTTGAGCGTGGCCCGTGACCAGCTCGGAAACCTGATTGCATAGCGTAGAAGGTACGGTGGGATTTGAAATGGTCAGTGATCTGTTTATTAACTTGGCTTTCAAAGACTTTAGAAAGGTAGGTTAGGATGGATATAGGTCTGTAACAGTTTGGGTCTAGAGTGTAATCCCCCTTTGAAGAGGGGGATGACCACGGCAGCATTCCAATCTTTAGGGATCTCGGACGAAACGAAAGAGAGGTTGAACAGACTGGTAATAGGGGTTGCAACAATGGCGGCGGATAATTTTGGAAAGAGAGGGTCCAGATTGTCTAGGCAAGTAGCTGCGAGGGGTGCGGAGCTGTTGGCCGGGGTTGGGGTAGCCAGGAGGAAAGCATGACCAGCTGTAGAGAAATGCTTATTGACATTTTTGATTATTGTATATTTATCGGTGTCAAGAAACATGAATAACCACCACGCTGCGTTTTGGTCCGCCTCTCCTTCACCACAAGAGAACCGTTACAGAATCACCCACCACAACAGGACCAAGCGGCGTGGTAACGGGCAACAGCAACGCAAAGAGGAATGGACATGGGAGTACGGTTTGGACTGCAAGAGTATGGACTATACTTCTTGGGAGGAGACAGGACCCAGGGACAGCCCGCCTGGGGTGGAGCAGTGCGCGGAAAGTTATCGGAGAATGGAGTTGGCGAAGGCACGGCGGCGCGGACGGAAGCCCGAGAGTCAGCCCCAAACATTTCTTGGGGGGGGCTCACAGGGAGTATGGCTATGCCAGGTAGGAGACCTGCGCAAACTCCCTGTGGTTACCGGGGGGCTAGAGAGACCGGACAGGCACCGTGTTATGCTGTGAAGCGCACGGTGTCCCCAGTGCGGGTGCATAGCCCGGTGCGGTACATTCCAGCTCCGCGTATCGGCCGGGCTAGAGTGAGCATTGAGCCAAGTGCCATGAAGCCGGCACTACGCAGCTGGTCTCCAGTGCGTCTCCTTGGGCCGGCTTACATGGCACCAGCCTTGCGCACGGTGTCCCCGGTTCGCCTGCATAGCCCAGTGCGGGCTATTCCACCTCGCCGCACTGGCAGGGCGACCGGGACCATTCAACCGGGTAAGGTTGGGCAGGCTCGGTGCTCAAGAGCTCCAGTGCGCCTGCACGGTCCGGTCTATCCAGTACCACCTCCACACCCCAGCCCTCCGGTAGCAGCTCCCCGCACCAGGCTTCCTGTGCGTGTCCTCGGCCCAGTACCACCAGTGCCAGCACCACGCATCAGGCCTACAGTGCGCCTCGCCTCTCCAGCGCTGCCAGAGCCTTCCTCCTCTCCTGCGCTGCTGGAGTCTCCCGCCTGTTTAGCGCTGCCAGAGCCTTCTGCCTCTACAGCGTTGCTGGAGTCTCCTGCCTGTTTAGCGCAGCCAGAGCTGCCAGCCTGCATGGAGCAGCCAGAGCTGCCAGCATGCATGGAGCAGCCAGAGCTGCCAGCCTGCATGGAGCAGCCAGAGCTGCCAGTCTGCATGGAGCAGCCAGAGCTGCCAGTCTGCATGGAGCAGCCAGAGCTGCCAGTCTTCATGGAGCAGCCAGAGCTGTCAGTCTTCATGGAACAGCCGGAGCTGTCAGTCTGCATGGAGCAGCCAGAGCTGCCAGTCTGCAAGGAGCTGCCAGTCTGCAAGGAGCTGCCAGTCTGCAAGGAGCTGCCAGTCTGCAAGGAGCAGCCAGAGCCGCCAGTCAGCATGGAGCAGCCAGAGCCGTCAGTCTGCCAGGATCCGCCAGTCAGCCAGACTCTTCCAGGTCCGCCAGTCAGCCAGACTCTTCCAGATCCGCCAGTCAGCCAGACTCTTCCAGATCTGCCAGTCAGCCAGACTCTTCCAGATCTGCCAGTCAGCCAGACTCTTCCAGATCTGCCAGTCAGCCAGGATCCGCCAGTCAGCCAGGCTCTTCCAGATATGCCAGACTCTTCCAGATCCGCCAGTCAGCCAGACTCTTCCAGATCTGCCATTCTGCCTGACTCTTCCAGATCCGCCAGTCTGCCAGACTCTTCCAGATCCGCCAGTCAGCCAGGATCTGCCAGAGCCTTCCTCCTCTCTTGTGCTGCCGGAGTCTGAAGAGCCCCGCTGTCCCTCTGTCCCGAGCTGCCCCTCTGTCCCGAGCTGCCCCTCTGTCCCGAGCTGCCCCTCTGTCCCATGTTATTAAGTAAGGTTGCCGTGGCTAGGAGGTCACGGAAGCGGACAAGGTGGGAGACTAAGACTACGGTGAAGTGGGGGCCACGTCCAGCACCAGAGCCACCACCGCGGACAGATGCCCACCCAGACCCTCCCCTATAGGTTCACGGAGTCCGCACCGGTACTGTCACACCCTGACCATAGTTTGCTTTGTATGTTTCTATGTTTTGGTTGGTCAGGGTGTGAGCTGAGTGGGCATTCTATGTTGGATGTCTTGTTTGTCTATTTCTATGTCTGGCCTGATATGGTTCTCAATCAGAGGCAGGTGTTAGTTATTGTCTCTGATTGGGAACCATATTTAGGTAGCCTGGGTTTCACTGTGTGTTTGTGGGTGATTGTTCCTGTCTTTGTGTTTTGTACCAGATAGGGCTGGTTTGAGTTCTCATGTTTATTGTTTTTGTTAGTTTATTCATGTATAGCGTCTTCATTAAAGAAACATGAATAACCACCACGCTGCGTTTTGGTCCTCCTCTCCTTCACCACAAGAGAACCGTTACAATTGGTGGTGACCGTATTGCCTAGCCTCAGTGCAGTGGGCAGCTGGGAGGAGTTGCTCTTGTTCTACATGGAATTTACAGTGTCCCAAAACTTTTTGGAGTTAGAGCTACAGGATGCAAATTTCTGTTTGAAAAAGCTAGTCTTTGCTTTCCTGACTGACTGTGTGTTAGCAGTCTGTCTAACAGATATGTTGGCGGCTGAGAAGGTGTGTTGTGTGTGTGTGTGTGTGTGTGTGCGTGAGTGAGTGAGTGCGTATGTGGTTGGGTGGGTGGGTGGGTGGGTGGGTGGGTGGGTGGAGGGGGGGTATGAGACAAGCCTATTGAGTGCTGAGGCTAAAAATAATGCCAGACACTCACGGCTCAACCCTGAAACAATCACCCTGAGAGGTACTTCTAGGGAACGACTGTGTGTTTGTGTGTGTGTGTGTTTGTATACATTTGTGTGTGTGTGTGTGTGTGTGTGTGAGTGTGTGTGGCTGATTTAAGTGATTTGTGTGGTGTATTATCAGGAATTCATGGAATAACTGTGCAGCGAAATTGTTCTTTGGTGTTTAGATTCTACGAGAGACGATGGCTGTGTGTGTGAAATATTGCCTTTGCACGTAATGTACCTGGCCATACACATAGCGGAAGTTCTGATGTTTTAAATTTAGGGCGCTGGCTTGTTCTTAAAGCAGATTAATGTGTGTCCTTCCCAGATCCTAATCTGTTCCGTAGTGGATTGATGTTGCTCCCAGCTCTTGCACTAGGTTCTGCATAACTGCTTAGCAGCTTCAAAAGGATTTGAATGTTGTTTTTTTAAATGCACTTCAAACTGTTGTGAATTTAAATTTGAAAAAAGTTTCATTCATAATCATATTACACTTTATTTTAAGTGCTTTTCAAGACACCCAAAGTCACTTAACATACAGAAGGAAATCAGCAGGATAAAAAGCTATAAAAATCACATTAAAATAAGTTGGGATATAAAAATAGACTAAACATGATGACAGACTAACCAGGGAAGTGAGGATGGAAAGCTAAGATAACAGAGAATCTGTGTGAAGAGGTGTGTCTTTAGTGTGGATGACATTGTTCTGTAACTAAGACAACAGAGAATCTGTGTGAAGAGGTGTGTCTTTAGTGTGGATGACATTGTTCTGTAACTAAGACAACAGAGAATCTGTGTGAAGAGGTGTGTCTTTAGTGTGGATGACATTGTTCTGTAACTAAGACAACAGAGAATCTGTGTGAAGAGGTGTGTCTTTAGTGTGGATGACATTGTTCTATAATGTACATGAGTAACAGGTTTCCATGTCCAAGGTTGTTGGATCATGTTTTACATTTTGTAAGATTTGTCTTTACTTGTTTGCAACAGTGCAAACTCTTCATCCACAGAACAAATTCAACAACTAAATTGGCTAATTTTGAAGATATTCGTTGATTAAAAGACAGCAGTCTGGTGTCCATAGTGTTTTGGCTGGAGCAACGTCCAAATCCCAACCCTGTTGTGGAAACATTACATGTATTCCCTGTTTGAAACCCTAATTGTTATACAAGTTACACATTTTCACTGTTTTTGAGACAAATAACATCTATTTGATCAGCAGGTGTTAAAAAACATGTCTAATCATACATTTCCTAGAACAAAACATTACAGGTGGCCAAAATGCCAGAGCACAGGATAAAAAAAAAAACATTATTGAACCTTTATCTGACTAGGCAAGTCAATTAAGAATACATTTGTATTGACAAAGACGGCCTGCGGGGATGGGATTCAAAATGTAAATGTAGGACAAAACCCACATCACGACAAGAGAGACACCCCAACACTACAAAAAGAGAGACCTAAGACAACAACACAACATGGCAGCAAAACAACATGACAACACAACATGGCAGCAACACAACACGACAAAAGAGACACCACAACACTACAAAAAGAGAGACCTAAGACAACAACACAACATGGCAGCAAAACAACATGACAACACAACATGGAAGCAGCACAACATGACAACAACACGGTAGCAGCACAACATGACGACACAGCATGGTAGCAACACAACATGGCAGCAACACATGACAACACAGCATGGTAGCAGCAACATGACAACACGGCATGGTAGCAGCAAAATGACAACACGGCATGGTAGCAGCAACATGACAACACAGCATGGTAGCAGCAACATGACAACACAGCATGGTAGTTCCATGCTCGTTCCAGTCGCTAGCATGGGGTGGCAGCATCATGTTGTGGGGGTGCTTTTCTGCAGGAGGGACTGGTGCACTTCACACAGTAGATGGCATCATGAGGCAGGAAAATTACGTGGATATATGGAAGCAACATCTCAAGACATTAGTCAGGAAGGTAAAGCTTGGTTGCAAATGGGTCTTCCAAATGGACAATGGCCCCAAGCTTACTTCCAAAGTTGTGGCAAAATGGCTTAAGGACAACAAAGTCAGGTATTGGAGTGGCCATCACAAAGCCCTTACCTCAATCCCATTGAAAATTTGTGGGCAGAACTGAAAATCGTGTGCGAGCAAGGAGGCCTACAAACCTGACTCAGTCACACCAGCTCTGTCAGGAGGAATGGGCCAAAATTCACCTAACTTATTGTGGGAAGTTTGTGTGAGGCTACCTAAAATGTTTGACCCAAGTTAAACAATTTAAAGGCAATGCTACCAAATACTAACTGAGTGTATGTAAACTTCTGACCCACTGGGAATGTGATGAAAGAAATAAAAGCTGAAATAATTCATTTACTCTACTATTATTCTGACATTCTTAAAATAAAGTGGTGATACTAACTGACCTAAGACAGGGAATTCTTACTAGGATTAAATAGCAGGAATTGTGAAAATCTTAGTTTAAATGTATTTGTCTGAGGTGTATGTAAACTTCTGACTTCAACTGTATGTATTCACCCCCTTTGCTATAAAGCCCCAAAATAAGATCTGGTTTTAACCAATTACCTTCAGAAGTCACATAATTAGTTAAATAAAATCTACCTGTGTGCAATCTAAGTGTCACATGATCTCAATATATATACACCTTGTCTGAAAGGCCCCAGACTGCAACACCATCAATCAAGGGGCACCACCAAGCAAGCGGTACCATGAAGACCAAGGAGCTCGCCAAACAGGTCAGGGACAAAGTTGTGGAGAAGTACAGATCAGGGTTGGGTTAAAAAAATTATATCATCAGCATCTCACGGAGCACCATTAAATCCATTATTAAAAAATGGAAAGAATATGCCATCACAACAAACCTGCCAAGAGAGGTCCGCCCACCAAAACTCATGGACCAGACAAGGAGGGCATTAATCATAGAGGCAACAAAGAGACCAAAGATAACCCTAAAGGAGCTGCAAAGCTCCACAGCAGTGTTTGGAGTATCTGTCCACAGGACCACTTTAAGTCTCTGGCCCTTCTTTGGACACTGTGTTAACTAACCGCCAGATAAGCTTCAATGCCATACAACTCTTCTTCCGTGGCATCCAACTGCTCTTAAATGCAAGTAAAACTAAATGCATGCTCTTCAACCAATCACTGCCCGCCCGTCCAACTAATCTGGATGGTTCTGACTTAGAATATGTGGACAACTACAAATACCTAGGTGTCAGGTTAGACTGTAAACTCTCCTTCCAGACTCACATTAAACATCTCCAATCCAAAATTAAATCTAGAATCAGCTTCCTATTTCGCAACAAAGCATCCTTCACTCATGCTGCCAAACATACCCTCGTAAAACTGACCATCCTTCAATCCTCGACTTCGGCGATGTCATTTACAAAATAGCCTCCAACACTCTATTCAGCAAATTGGATGCAGTCTATCACAGTGCCATCTGTTTTGTCACCAAAGCCCCATATACTACCCACCACTGCAACCTGTATGATCTCGTTGGCTGGCCCTCGCTTCATACTCGTCACCAAACCCACTGGCTCCAGGTCATCTACAAGTCTCTGCTAGGTACAGCCCCGCCTTATCTCAGCTAACTGGTCACCATAGCAGCACCCACCCGTAGCACGCGCTCCAGCAGGTATATATTTCTGGTCACCCCCAAAGCCAATTCTTCATTTGGCCACCTCTCCTTCCAGTTCTCTGCTGCCAATGACTGAAACGAACTGCAAAAATCTCTGAAGCTGGAGACTCTTACCTCCCTCACTAGCTTTAAGCACCAGCTGTCAGAGCAGCTCACAGATCACTGCACCTTTACATAGCTCTTCTGTAAATAGCCCATACAATCTACCTCATCCCCATAATGTATTTATTTATTTATCTTGCTCCTTTGCACCCCAGTATCTCTACTTGCACATTCATCTTCTGCACATCCTACCATTCCAGTGTTTAATTGCTATGTTGTAATTCCTTCGCCACCATGGCCTATTTATTGCCTTTACCTCTCTTATCCTACCTCATTTGCACATGCTGTATATAGATTTTTCTACTGTATTATTGATTGTATGTTTGTTTATTCCATATGTAACTCTGTGTTGTTGTATGTGTCGAACTGCTTTGCTCTATCTTGGCCCGGTCGCAGTTGCAAACTTGATCTCAACTAGCCTACCTGGTTAAATAAAGGTGAAAAAAAATAAAATAAAAGCTGCACACTCCACAGAGCTGGGCTTTAATGCTTAAAGAAAGAAAAAAAGAAAACACATTTGGTGTTCACCAAAAGGCATATTGGAGACACCCCAAACAAGAAGAAGGTACTCTGGTCAGAATACACAAAAATGTTGCTTTTTGACCATCAAGGAAAACGCTATGTCTGTTGCAAACCCAACACCTCTCATCACCCCGAGAAGCCCATCCCCACAGTGAAGCATGGTGGTGGCATCATCGTGCTGTGGGAATGTTTTTCATCGGCAGGGACTGGGAAACTGGTCAGAATTGAAGGAATGATGGATGGTGCTAAATACAGGGAAATTCTTGAGGGAAACGAGTTTCCGTCTTCCAGACATTTGAGACTGGGAAGGAGATTCACCTTCCAGCAGGGCAATGATCCTAATTATACTGCTAAAGCAACACTTGAGTGGTTTAAGGTGAAACATTTAAATGTCTTGGAATAGCCTAGCCAAAGCCCAGACCTCAATCCAATTGAGAATCTGTGGTATGACTTAAAGATTGCTGTACACCAGCGGAACCCATCCAACTTGAAGGAGATGGAGCAGATTTGTCTTGAAGAATGGGCAAAAATCCCAGTGGCTAGATGTGCTAAGCTTATAAAGATATACCCCAAGAGACGTACTTGCAGCTCTACAAAGTATTGGATTTTGGGGGGTTCTTATTGCTTCACAATAAAAATATTTTGCATCTTCAAAGTGGTACAGTCTTGTTTAAATCAAATGATACAAGCCCCCCCAAAAATCTATTTTAATTCCAGGTTGTAAGGCAACAAAATAGGAAAAATGCCAAGGGGGTGAATACTTTCGCAAGCCACAGTATATGCTGAGAGAAGGACAGTGTAGTCTAACCATACTCCTAAGTACTTATATGAGGTGACTTAATAAAGCTCAATACCAGGGATCATCAACTAAATTCAGCCATGGGCAATTTTTTTTCTTGAGTGGATGGGGGCCAGAACATAATTACAAATAATTTGTAGACGTCAAATTGATCGAAAAACAGATGTTCTACTGCATGATCATTTAAAAACTGTTTTTAAAGTATTTTATGTCCAAAATTACCAAAAATAAATGTTTAAAAATGCTCTGAAACATTATCACTGCATACACTTTATTTTTCCCGACAATGTTGTTCTTCTCATACCATTTTCAAAATGGAATGTTTATGACCACACTGGTGGGTAATAGATCATTTGCTGTATTACTTGTGAGGCACAGTTGAGTGAGCATAATAGTTAGCTTTTTAAAAATTTGAGTAGACTATTGGCCTGCATCTGATGGTCAGTCTGAGGGGAGTGCGGGTGCAGCTGAGGCTGCCTCCCACGCGACTCACTGTCCCTTCTCTCTCCCTCCCTCCTCTGAGAAAAGGGGACAGACAGTCTTCCAGCTGATAGCGAAACTCAAGTCGCACTGCATTATCTCTGCCTCATGCACCAATTCATGTTGTTACTCCTATGACCAGAGAAAGTGAAATATTCCTGGATATTAAAAAAGACACAACTCCCAAATTAATAACAACGCAAGCTTATCGAAACATGCATTTTATGTCTTATAAAACTGTTGAACAATGTGCTGAATAACAACTTAAAGATGAACTTAATCATAAAAACAGCAGCTCTTTGCTATATTCATTGAGTCTCTCTCTAGTCATAGTTTCAAAAATGTTCAAGGTTTCTTTTTTACAGTCTATGGAGCGAGGAAACTAGACACTGTGATCTCAGCTATCTGATTGGCCAGCGGTAGGCCTATAGGTGCACATGATCTGTTTCTCTGGGCCTGCGGGTAGGCGGAGTTCTAGCTTCAGACACATGAAACGGTTCAACATGGGAACACTTTGACTTCCCGGCACTAGCGCTGCTGAATCAAGTGCAGCTACCTGCAAACAAATAAAGAATAGGGCTTATCGTTGGTTTTTTACAGAAATGTTTGGTGATCAACTTGGAATGGCTACCTATCAAAAGCTTTGGCCAAGTCAATAAAATATCAGCACATCATTGCTTAGAGTCAAGAACAGTGGTGACATAAATTAAGA